>NW_015654527.1:58941-73021 GCF_001515625.1 Sinocyclocheilus rhinocerous
GCTACAATCAGAGATTCTGTGCACCATGTGTGTGGTTTCATCACGTCGATATCATGAAGCCTGAAAAAGAAAGGGGAGATTTTCAACAGGATGGGTACTGGATCTTCTCAGGTTTGGACTAAATGGACAACGAGGAACTCGATGAAAATCCCGTGGATTATGTAAAACATTATCATTCAGCTACTGACACGTTTCTAAATGGGTACACAACAGTATTAAAATTCTGATGATACCAATAAATCAATAATTAATTTAATTTGAATGGCCAATAGCCGATAAATGGTGGACACTAAAATTTTATAATTTTTTTAAAAATAAAACATTCAAATCTAAAATCATCATTTTAAATGATAAAAGTAAAATTAAACATCAAACGTTTTAATGGACAGTATAAAAAAAATTATATTCATACTGAGATTTACTATAGGCTACAATTTAATAGTATTATTTTTTTTAAAGATGAATTTTATATGAGCGTTAAATGACAACAAATGTATAATCTAAATGTAAAATTATAGAAGTTTTTTTTAATTTGTTGAATATCAACTGAATTATCAACTGATACCGATGATTTAAAAAAATTAGTTATCAGCAGATAACTAATATAGTACTACCGATATTGGGCAACCACATGTAAGTCTTCAAGCTAATGTCTCTGTCCAGGGCTGTACAGTGCGACATATATGTGCTACGAAAAAACAGGTCTGTGCGATGAATAAATTTACCACTGTAGCACGCGTGCGATAGTTTTGCATATTCATAACAAAGCTGCTTAATAGTGTAAAATGATTTAGTTGTGCTTGTTTGTGTGTGTAAGAGATTGATTATACTAGGGGTGTGCGATATGACAATTTTTGATCGTAGACGATTAAAATGTCTCCACGATCTGCTTTTTCTAGAAATAGTGTAGTATCGTGCTACAGCTCATATTATCAGCTGCAGTTCAGGTGCCTCCCTCTGTATAATATAATGTACAACGCCACATACATTCACTTACTCAGCAGTAGAGTTACACTCACAGGACACTGCACTTATTCACAATCACAAAAGTACATTATTTGTATGTGCTTTAAAGCCTTGCTGGTTAAACATTTCATTCACGCACTGTTCCGACATGTGCTTTTTCTCAGCGCATACACCTGAAGCGCGCGCACAAAAGCCTGTCAAACAGCGCCTAATTACTGGACTAAGTTGTCTTTCGCGTCTGATTAATTTCAAGGATTTTTATCTTTGCCCATGCACTTTGGCCTAAATGTCTGCCTTTTCTTTTTTTCTTTTTTTTTGAGATGTAAGAGGTGTTATGTTTCTGCATTCTAACATTTTTATCAAATTAAGAAAAAACTTTGTCTAAAAACAATTTTTGTGATGGTTTGTATTTTTTGTGCTCTGTATGGAACATCAATGCCTGTTTAAATGATGAACTCCATTACTTGTGTTTGTTTTCAGACATGATAACAGACGTTTTATACTTGTTGGCCTGTGCTACAAAACTTTCAACTTCTGTAGCACCAGTGCTATGTGCAAAAAAAAAGTTAACGTACAGCCCTGTATATATATATATATGGGCAAGGAAAAACAATCACAGATTGGCTGTTAGAGTGTCATCCAGGCACCTTTGACATTCAACATTTGATCTGATACAGCGATCTTAAACCATGTACAACATACTGTATAGTATATGAAGTGGGATGAAGGGTCTGAATTTACCTTTGCAGTAACAGAGCAGTAACTTTAATGTTTAATGCTGTGAGTATTTGGGTATGGCTGAACAAAAAGACAAGGCACTTGTCCGGACATGGTGCAACCATTAGAACTGCACACATGCTCAGAATGAGAGAGAGCCAAAGAAATCAAAATCAATCTGTGCATCTTTTTCGGATCCAGAAGGCCTGGCCTTTCCTCCTTTCTCCCGAGAGACATTGCCAATTCACTTTTGAGATACTTTACTTTCACTTGCTGCTTTAATTTAATCTGTGGCAAATTTATTCACCTATCCTTCGTGAAAGTGAAGGAGGATATTTTAGATGGATTACAGTGTTTTGGCTCCTTCCTGCACTTTTGACAAAAACTATTTTTTTTTTATGATAGTTATTTTTTCATTTGAAAATGTTATGCCACTAATACACTACTTAATTCTGCACTGCTATATACTGGATACTACTAACACAGCAATATATAAGAATTATGTTCTTCAGGAAGAAAGCCTTTTTGGTTTGAGGTAATTTACACTTGGCCTGAATAGAATAATCTTATATAAAGTCCCATAAGTCTTGTTTTATGGTGAATCGATTATGTTTTTAAATTTGATTTAGTAATAATTCATTCAGGTATTGGATTATGCAAGAAAACGCCATCTTTGCAATTCACCCAGACCAGGGTTTCCCAAATTGATTCTTGCTATTTTTGTCCCTCCATTGGAAGTCCATTCTACCAAAACTTTCATGCATTAAAACGTATAAAAAGTCAGAGTTAAAGTAATCCATATTAATCAAGCTGGTTAATTTTTAACAGATTTAATATAGACATTTATTTACATATAATCATTGATCAAAGCACATGGTAAACTGAACACGGACAGAGATTTTAAGGTTTCATTAATTTGTTTTGAAGATGAGCAATTATGGATTTAAAACTACATTAGGGTGAGTAATTGATGGCAGAATTTTCTTTTGTAGATGAACAAGCATGTTAATACAGTTTTTTTTTTTTTTTTCAAATTGCACTTCATTATTTAAAAAAGCCCAGTCTTTGATATAATCGCCCAGAGCAGGTTTTTCCAAACTGGGCTTTGCAAACCCCTGGGTGTTTGTAAGTTGATGAAAATCAATTTAATTAATTTTATCATAAAATGTAAAATTTATTTAAATAATTTTACCGTCATGCCATCCAAAATGTTTATGAGTTTGTTTCAGCATCGGAACAGATTTGGAGAAATGTAGCGTTACATCACTTGCTCAACAATGGATCCACTGCACTGAATGGGTGCCGTCAGAATGAGAGTCCAAACAGCTGATAAAAACATCACAATAATCCACAAGTAATCCACACAACTCCAGTCCATTAATGTCTTATGAAGCAAAAAACTGCATATTTGTAAGAAACAAATCCATTGAGGCATTTCAACATTAAACTGTCACTTCTGGCCAAAATATTAGTTGTTAATCCATAATAACACATCCTCTAGTGGAAAAAAATAAATTCCCTGTTGTCTTCTCAGATCAAAATCCACCCACATATTTGTTTAGAACTGCTTTGGATTATTATTATTATTTATTTTTTTTTTTTTTCGTGTAAAAACCACGAGGCCATTGGGACAGACGGCGACAAAGAATGGACCACATGGCGGGATGCAGGACCTGCGGGGTGACGTAGACGAGTTGGGTTATCTCACCCGTCTGGAGGACGAGCATAAAGGCAGTCGCAGAGGCACCAAGGCAGATAGCCGTCGCATGGGGAGATGTAATGCTTCCGTTGTGCCAAATAAATTCCGGGAGTATTAAGCCTCCACTGTGTGTGTATGCCTCTGATAAGCTGATCATAAATGGAGGGATTTATGATAGCCTATTAGGCAGCTGCATTAGTTCATTCAACTCATATTAAGTATTCGAAGGGAAGGGTGGGCATAGAGCGAGGAAATGGGTTTGAGGGTTTTTTGTACGTAAAACTACAGGAAGGAATAGAAATGCAACAGTTTATTTGAATCTCTCTGCGTTTATGGTTAGAGAGAACAGGGAAGATCTCAAATGATCCAGATTTCCGTTTCAGATTTGTTAGCAGCCAGACAAACGGTATAATGTAAATCAACATGTAATCTGCCACCTTATTACCACCTCAGGCTCACAGGAAGTGTGCAGACTCTTTCGTTATTGATTTATTGAGTGCTACGGGGAATGGTGAGACTGGGCCACTTTAGGTTTTTGTTGTTCTGTGGCATTGACAGTACAGATTAGTGTTGGCCTGCCTGAATGTGGGAGGGGAATTGTGGGTTCATGGAGAGGAAGTGGAAGCTGCTTTCTCTGCTGAATGCTAAAGTACCTGTTCAATTAAATGGTCTGAGAACATCCACTATCTGTCCATCTGTAGATGGCAAACCAACAACAGTTGCCTTTTTCAATGGATTACACACCCTGCCTAATATATTGGTGCTATATCATTTGTACAACCCATCCTGCTTTAGTATCAGTTTTAGTATGGGAATAAATTATCTGAGAATAAATCATGAATTAAGGTTAAATTGCCCCATTGTAAAAAAAAGCTTTAAAATAAGAAAACATTTGATATCTTATGCAGTTTTGCTTTAGTTAATTTATGTTTTTAAGATTTTTTTTTTTTTTTACTGATAGACAAGACAATTTATCTAATAATTATTTAGTGTTTAAGCTGCAAGCCATCTTAAAATGTCCTCTAACATTGACAACTACAGTGAAACTGAAATTAAACGTGTTCAAAAAGCAAATTTTTTTTATTTATTTTTTTTTAACATAAAATTGTTGATTTTAACAGATAGAGACAAAAGACCCAGATGTGATGAAATAAGTACTGGGCTACTTTTGTAAAACACTTTATGGCAGATGTGACAGTGCGCATAATTGTTATTGCTTCCTGTCTAACACTGTTAAAGTGAAATGTATTCGTTTTTTGTTTTTTTTTTGACAACTCATCCTGTCACACCTGACAAATTAATACTTTAGTTGTCCATGCAGATTTTCCCACCTTTGATGAGATCTCATTAAGAGAGTGTTTAAGAATGTCATATTAAAGTACTTTTTTATCACACTAACAATTACGTGCTCTAAAATCAAATTTCCACAAGAACGAACACTTATACCAAGATAGCCAGACTTAAATACTGTTGTATTCATGTAAATACGTCACATAGTCACAGAACAGTAAATAAAGCTGAATTTCTTGTTTTCTATTCAGGAGGAATGATTGCATTTCTCAGTAATAGGCCTTTGTTATTGTTCAGATAGCACATTTTTGTAACCTGACATGTCCCCTTCAGCACTCTCGTCAGCTCTGACAAACACACAATTCCAGAATTGATCCGCGAATGCTTGGGTGGAAACCATAATAAAGGGCTACGAGTGTCAACACAAATACATCGACAGTGTCACTGTCACACTGCATCCTATCCAGTCAGGATGCAAAAAGCTGGATGAGTTTAATTTCACACTTAATTTTAAAATTGTAATATGGGATTTTCTCTTTTAAAAATCCTTATGTCACCAGTACACAATGAATCTTGGGATAGTTTGGCCCGTGAAGCATCCATTTGTTGTATCCTTTGTGACCGGGGAAACAAAGGACACATTTCGAGGCCACATTTGAAGGTGCCTTCGAAATGGAACAGCCTTCGTCATGCTACTGTGATGAATTTAGCTAAAATTGGTGGCATCTCCATAAAATAGGTTAATCATGAATAGAATGTTGCTTAAATCCATGTGCTGGTTGGCAGACTCGTTCACTCATTCACTCGTTGTGAATCAAATCACCTAATAATATGTATGGTTTTGTGAATCAGATGTTCAAATTCTTTGAAAATATCTGGCTCAAAAGAACGATTCATTTATGAGCTGCTTTTCTCATGAAGTGGATGTCAGGTTTTTGATGAATAAAGCCTTAAATTTTGTTCTGTTCGTCACACATAATGCTTTAGAAGACTTATAATATGGCACATAAAGGCTGGAATATGCTTCATGACTTTAAAATTATGAACAGATTTTAAAATCACAAACTTACCGACTTTGTACTTTTACTTTGTAAATGGTTATGGAGGAAAAACTGGACATCACACACTAAAAGACTGAGGATCAGATTTCAGGTTGTTCCAAACACAAACTCACTCGGACATGTATTACGGATGAAAACAAAATGTGTTCGTCTGAAAATATGAAACATGCTTACTATCCGCAGACTGGATGGAATCTTAATCCCTATTCAGAAGGTAATTGTTTCTAATGTGGCATTTGTAAAAATAAATTTACAAGACACCTCAGTGATAAAACGTATGGATTCGGAGCTGCTTAACACACAGTGTCCCTTACAGTTTTTGGGACAGCATTGAAGGTTTTACTGTCGCTGAGATACTCTCATAACCCTTGGGGTTCGTAAAACTCTTTATGAATCTTTCATCGCTTAATATTTGATAATGAGAGACGTGTGGCTTTGACCTGCGTAATTACTGGCTGAATATTCAAGGGTCCTGAATCTGAATTGCAATCAGCCATGCCAATGGCACTGACAGCTCTGGTTAGGAGTGTTTTATGGTGGCGGAGGTGCACAGGCGCAGATGGCCACTAGGTCGAGGATGAGTCCCCCGTGGGGAATGGGCATGGGGCAGAGGGCCGGTCATTAGGATGGTCAACAGCTGTTGGCGTCCTGGCTCGCTGTCAGGTCGGGGCAACCTTTTGACCCCAGCCGTGCAGGGAGCATGCAAATGAGAGCGGTGGCTTCTCGCCGTCTTCCACATTCGGGTTTCTGTTTTCCTCCCCTTCCTTCTGTTTGTAGATGAGGTCAATGTGGCATAATCACTTACATGCGAGCGATACACACCCCAACAGTGAGCAGCACAGGTCACGAAACACAGATGTTGACATCCCTCCCTCTCTTTTCTCATCCCCCGCCTGATTGTCCCTTCAGTGAAGGATATGGTGTGTGAATTAAGGAGTTCATTTCTGGGGCCTGGTAGGCCATTAATTCATATTTGCACTCTAATGAGTGAGTTTCAGTAATGGAGCAGCTCAGCGTGTTATGAAGCGACGGCCGGCACACAATGCGATTATGTCATCATGGATTAGACCTGTGTTCAGCCAATCAATGCCCATGAGCTCGACCATTTCGTTCTCCCAATAAACAAATAGTCTAGCGCCTGCCACTTCCAATGCATTGCATTAATTCTGAGGCCGGGCCGCCCGTGTGTGCGCATAGAGAGTGTGTATGTCCAAATTCCGATGTATTTTTCAAAACGGGTGTTTTGTTTAGCATCTTTGGATGAGTAAAGTCGGATAATTGGTATCTTATTCCTTAAAAAAAATACCAAAAACATTCAAATGATGAAAAAAAAAATGGCTTAACAAAATAACACTGCTTAGAGTGACATTTAGAGCATGGGTGTCCGATTCTCTTCCAGTTCCAATTCCAATCCAGTTCAAACATACATTTTTTAGCTCTGTCATGAAACTCTAGATGGTGCAGGCTGAAAGGTGCAAACTCCATCTGATATAATCTCATCATTATTCACATGGCACAGCTGACTGGTTTCTTTTCACATCAGTAGCCTATGAACTTGCTGCTCTACATGCAAATACTTGGCCAGTCCTTGCTGTAACTTTGGAGTTTATTGAGGCAAAGGTCATAGTTAATAATTAGTTAATAGTGAAAATTGGACCTTAAATTTAAGTGTGACCAAAATTTAAGGTCCAATTTTCACTATTAACTGTGTCTTTTTCTCAAACCCTTGTGAGAGTAAAATGGCTTCCCCTTCAGGAACTCACGCTGCATCGGAAAAGCTTTGGGAACACCTTTGTGTGACCATGCTCTGAAGCATGTGTGTAATAAGTCCAATGGAATGGCGAGACGTCATGGGCGGGATGACGTAATGACCAGGAAGCTTAAAAGCACATGCGGTGGATAAAGCAACAGCTTCTGCTTCTTCAGTAAGCGCTCTGTGTGTGTTTGTCTGCATGTTGTGTTGTGCCAGTGCACAACTTTTCTTATTTTCTCTATGGTGAAAACTAGTAGTGACAAGCAGCATTTCAGGCTGTGTGTTTCTCCCTGCCCGCGCTTCATTACGGGTGGGGATGCACACAGTGTGCAATGTTTGTTTAGGAGTGGAGCGCGCTCAGTCTGTTCTCGAGGGAGCTACGCTCAGTCTGTTCTCGAGGGAGCTGACTGCCTGCATTGCGAGCGGCTCTCACTGCGGACACTCCGCTCCCGCCGGGCGCTCTTCGAGGAGGGCTTCTGCTGAGGCAGAGCAGCGGCTGCAGTCAAGTCACCTTTATTTATATAGCGCGTTTAACAATACAGATTGTGTCAAAGCAACTGTACAGCATTAATTAGGAAAATATTGTGTCAATAATGCAAAATGATAACAGTAAACACTCAATTTTCAGTTAAAGGCAGTTTATCATTGAATTCAGTGATGTCATCATCCAGCTCAGTTCAGTTTAAATAGTGTCTGTGCAATCAAGTCGACGATATCGCTGGAAGTTAAGTGTCCCCAACTAAGCAAGCCAGAGGGGACAGTGGCAAGGAACCGAAACTCCATCGGTGACAGAATGGAGAAAAAAAACTTGGGAGAAACCAGGCTTAGTCGGGGGGCCAGTTCTACTCTGACCAGACAAAACCAGCAGTTCAATTCCAGGCTGCAGCAATGTCACATTGTGCAGGGGACTCAACTGGTTCCTGTGGTCTTGTCCCAGTGGCTGTCAAGGAGACAAGGTCCTCACTGGGGATCTGTCTTTGTGGCTCATCTAGTTGCCCTGATCTCCGCTGACATTCAGGGCTGTAGAAGTCCTCTCTAGGTGCTGATCCACCATCTGGGCTGGATACGGACTGGATCCGGGTGACTGCAGTGACCATCTGGCAGTGTGGAAACATTGCCAAACGTGTCTCAATGGGTCCTGCTGACTGTAGAAAGAGGCTACTGAATCCAATGTGGTTCTCATCCGCCTCGGTTAAATGGGGTCATTCCCACTCTGGTGGGCCCCGAGCAGGCTCTGGTAATGGAACAGGAAGTAGGCACTCTTTTGAGCAAGGAGGCCATAGAACGTGTTCCTCCTCTCTCGAGAGAGTCCAGGTTTTACAGCCGGTATTTCATTGTTCTGAAGAAGGATGGGGGGTTCCGTCCTATTTTAGATCTTCGTCAGCTGAATCGCTCAGTCTTGAGGCTCAGTTTAAAGATGCTGACGCTCAAACAGATAGTGTCTCAAATCAGGTCCGAGGACTGGTTTGTCACGATAGATCTAAAGGACGCATTCTTTCCTGTATCCATCATTCCTCAGCACAGGAAGTTCCTGAGATTTGCTTTTGGGGGGAAAAATACCAATATTGGGTTGGAGAGGTCATGAGTGGCCACTCTGCCCAGGGTCTGTGGGAAGGCCACCATCTCATGTGGGATATAAATTGCCTGGAGATGCCTGCTGTGTTTCATGCACTGAAACACTTCCTTTCAGACCTGAGGGGCCATCGTGTGCTTGTCTGCACACACAACACATTGGTTGCCTTTTACATCAACCACCAGGGGGGGTCTGCGTCCACGCCCCCTATACAGACTGGTGCTCCAGATCCTTCTGTGGGCTCAGGGAAAACTCCTCTCCTTGAGAGCAGTTTACATCCCTGGGCACCTCAGTCAGGGAGCAGACATCCTGTCGAGACAGGGGCCGAGGCCCGGGGAATGGAGGCTCCACCCCGAAGTGGTGGAGCAGATCTGGAGGGTGTTCGGCCATGCTCAAGTGGACTTGTTTGCATCTCGAGAGACCTCACATTGTCCACTCTGATTATCCCTCACTCATCCAGCTCCTCTCGGACTGGATGCTATGGTACAGATGTGGCCGAGGCTGCATCTGTATGCCTTTTTTCCAGTTGCTCTGCTCCTGGGAGTTTTGGAGAGAGTGCGCTGTGACGGGGTCCGTCTTATACTAGTGGCCCCGTTCTGGCCGGGCCGAGTATGGTTGTAGGAGCTGGTGGCCCTTCTCGATGGCTGTCCTTGGGAGATTCCCATCAGGAGGGACCTCCTCTCTCAGGCGGGGGCCTCCATGCTTCAGCCCCGCCCGGAGTTATGGAAACTGTGGGTGTGGCCCCTGAGGAGCACAACTCATAGCTTCTGGTCTCTCAACTGAGGTTTTTGAGACCATACTCCAGTCCAGAGCTCCCTCCATGAGGAAACTGTATACCTTGAAGTGGAACCTCTTCACTTCTTGATGCGGTGACCATCAGCTGGACCCAGTTAACTGCCCAGTTGGTTCAGTGCTGGAGTTCCTGCAGGAATGGTTTCCCACAGGGTTAGCCCTGTCTACCCTGAAAGTGTATGTGGCAGCCTTAGCTGCTTACCACACCCCTCTGGGTGGCTAGTCATTGTGGAGACGTTTCCTCCGTGGTGCCCTGAGGCTGAGGCCTCCGCTAGGCTCTAAGCTCCCGTCCAGGGATTTGGCCGTGGTTCTGGAAGCTCTCTGTAGACCTCCCTTTCCGCCTTTGCAGGAGGTTCCGTAGAGGTTCCTCACAATCAAGACTGTGTTCCTTTTGGCTATCTTTTTCGTGACGAGAGTTGGTTACCTTCAGGCCCTCTCTGCGTCTCCTTCGTTTCTGGAATTTGCACCTGGTATGGCTAAAGTTTTCTAATACCCTAGTCCAGGGTATGTACCTAAGATGCCTACCGCGGTTCCACGGCCAGTCATGCTGCAGTCTTTCTGTCCTCCTCCCTTTAGGGACCCAGACCAAGATAAGCTTAATTAGGTGTGTCCAGTGAGAGCACTGGACACTTATGTCCACCGAGCTCCCCTGTAGAGAAGATCTGACCAGTTATTCATCTGCTTTGGCCCACCCAAGAAGGGTCTTCCTGCAACCAAGCAGACTTTAAGTCGGTGGATCGTGGATGCTATTTCCCTAGCCCATGAGTCCTCTGATCTTCCTTCATCTCTTGGGGTCAGAGCGCACTCAAATAGAAGTGTGGTGGCCTCCAAGGCCTTTCTTCCTGGGGTGTCGATGCATGACATCTGAAATGTTGTGGGCTGGTCAACTCTGCTTACTTTTGTCAGGTTTTACAATCTCGACATGATTGCAACTCCTGGCTCTTCGGTTCTCTCATCCTAGTTTGCACACTAGACAGGGATTTGTAAGCATGGCGGAGTTGGTATTCTCGTTCCCAAAGTGTTTCAGACGCAGCTTGAGTTACTGAAGGGGAACGTCTCTAGGTTACTATGTAATCATGGTTCCCCGAGGGAACGAGATGCTGTGTCTCGTTGCCATACTTCCTGCATCCCTGTGAGAGCTTCCTTCACTAATAAGAAGCTGTCGCTGTATCCACCGCACATGCTTTTTTGCTTCCTGGTCATTATGTCATCCCACCCATGACGTCTCGCCATTCCATTGGACTGATTACACACGTGCTTCAGAGTGTGGTCATGCAGAGGCATTCCCAAAGCTTTTCCGATGCAGTGTCTCGTTCCCTCATGGAACCATGGGTACATACGTAACCTAGAGATGTTTCTCACTCTTCTTTTCAGTGCTGCAGCAATTGTAATAGTAATTGAGATCCACAAAACTAACAGCCAAAAACTAACTTTGACAGATTTGTTGACCATCAAACTCAACTAGACATAGGAACAGTGAGACACGTCTCAATTTCAAGTGAACTTTGAGCTTTAAATTTATGAAATTTAAAACTCAAAGTTGACTTGAAATTGAGACTTTTCTAAATTCTTGAGTATTTCATGTCTTAGTCTAATTAAAACAAGTATGATTATTTAGTCTATTTCGAGCAGTTTGGAAATCGAGTGTGGGTCAAATTGACCCCAACACAACAGAAGGGTTAATTATGTAGTTTAGGTTTATTTGTTCAGGATTATACCTGAAATTTGCAGGAAGGTAGATGTTCCAGTACAGGAACAGTACTGGGCACCGCTGAATCTAGAGTGCATGTGATTTGTAGGGTTGAAGTTACTATGTCGGAGACACGCTAGTTTTCCCAAGGCAGACGAACTTAGAGTGGTTACAATCATCCGGGTTTAAATCGAGTTCAAATTGATTTGATTTTGACACAATATTTACACTGAAGCTCGCAGGCGGCTATGGTTAATGTTTCTGTGAATCAGATCTAGCTTTAATTCTAAGAGCATGCTGTTTGTTCATTGCCACCCAGTGCTTTTCAGAGAACTAAGACTAGAAATAAAAGACACGTGTATGATGGGATACTATTTAGTTGTCTCTTTTCACAATGTTTGTGCCATAGACATAAATGATACATCGAATCATGTGGCTTCTTCAGGAGAGACATTTAGACGTACAAAAATACCATACACATACATTGGAGGGACCTGAACCATATCTAGAGACCAGAATATCTCTAAACTGTAATATTCATTATATAATACGCTGAAATATCCAAATTACAAAAGTGCTGGATACTTAATTGTTATATATTACATTGTAATTGTACAACACTAAAAAAATGATAAAATAAATAAATAATAATATTAATAAAAAAAATAATAATTAAAAACATACAGAGAGTGATTCCATTGCTTCCACTCAAAAGTTTCCCACTTGTAATTACATTGTGGTGGCATTCATGTGTTCAACTCGTAAATATGAAATTTCCAACATGACTTAAATGCACCACAAGCTAGTGAACTGATCAGTTAGCAAAAAAAAAAAAAAAAAGATGTCACAATCTATAGTTCTATAGTTTAAATACTTAATTAAATAAATAATTACAAAAATGTATAATTATTCAGATGACATACATCATAAAGTAATTTCAACACTGAGTTTTAACACAGAAAAATTTTCTTCAGAAACAGCTCTGGTTCTAAAAAAACATTGGTATTGTAGAGGTCTGTGTATAATGCGCTGAACACGACAGAGCAATCACAACACTGAAAATCAGGTGAGTCCATTAGCATACCACGGCTAACATTGTGTGTATGTGCGTGTGTGTGGGTGAGTGACGAAAGCTTGCTACTGCTGACAGTTCACTGTCATGGTGTTGAGTGATGTGCTGATGTGCCAAAATCTCATCCATGTTCCTTGAAAAGTTCCTCCATGACCGTACCAAAACACTCAATTTCTCCCTCTGTGGGTTTGATGAGTTGTTGTTGTTTGTTTTGTTTTGTTTTTTTCTCCTTTTTTCATTGTATAGTTTGTACTGACATTTGACAATTCTTGGCCAAAACCAAAACTGAAAATTCAGGATATATTTGAATGAAAACCGAAATTAAAATCTATTTTATTTAATAATCAAGTAATTAATCAGAGTGATTAACAGTATTTAATAATCAACACAAATAAAAAAAACGACAAACATTTAAATTGCACATAAGGCAGTTTTTGTCAACTTTTTAACAGAAAATGTTTTCAACTTTGTTGAAATATAAACATTTAGACAGTGACTGTTATAAAAACTTGTTTTCATGACAGATTTATTTAAATATGCATACAATAATAAAGACAACAGGGTAAGTAAAAATATAATGCATACAGCTCTGGAAAAATAAATAAAATAGAGATCCCTGCAAAATGATCAGTTTATCTGGTTTTACTATTTATATGTACGTGTTTGAGTAAAATAAAAAAAAAATAGTTCATTCTGTAAATTACTGACAGCATTTCTCCCAAATTCCTCTTGATCACATTCCAGAGGTTTTCAGTGGGGTTCGGGTCTGGAGATGGCTGGCAATGAGAGGGTCTTGATCTGGTAGTCCTGCATCCACACCTTGATTGACCTGGCTGTGTCGCATGCAGGGGTGTGAAGTAACGAATTACAAATACTCATGCTACAGTAATTAAGTAGTTTTTATCAGTAATTGTACTTTTTTGAGTAGTTTAAAAATGGTGTACTTGTACTTGAGTACATTTTAAGTGATGTATCGGTACTTTTACTCCGCTATTTTCCTCCGTTTGTGGTCGTTACATGCTTATTTATTTTAAATTTTTATCCATCAATGTGATTGGATAGAGAGTAATAGGTCTCGTGACTTTCGTCAAATCAAATTGTGCATAGAAAACTTTAACCGCCAACTGTTTATCACGGCTGCTGGAAGCGCATTCTTCAAGCATAAATTCAGTCGCAACTTCCTCTAACTTAATATGTTGAGGTAAATTTCGGATTTCTGCTTACTAAATGATTTGTACAGTGTTAACTCTCGCAAGTGCCACGTTCGGTAAATTCCCACTCACTTATGAGACGAG
This sequence comes from Sinocyclocheilus rhinocerous, assembly GCF_001515625.1. Classification (NCBI taxonomy): domain Eukaryota; kingdom Metazoa; phylum Chordata; class Actinopteri; order Cypriniformes; family Cyprinidae; genus Sinocyclocheilus; species Sinocyclocheilus rhinocerous. Next base: position 72,850 of record NW_015654527.1, read on the forward strand.
CGTTCTGCGCTGCCTCGTCTCTCTCTCGCGTGCGTTCTGCAGCAGTCACTTGGATAAGTCGTTGTTGCTTGTGGAACTTGTTGACTTTTGATGAGTTTGAGCGCTGTGAAAACGGTTTTTATTTTATTTTATCCATTTTATACTATCCGCCTTCATTTAGCAAGTGCACTCG
>NW_015654527.1:73126-77351 GCF_001515625.1 Sinocyclocheilus rhinocerous
GATCACACTATAGAAACCGCCTAAAATTAAGTATAAAGAAGAGAAGAAAGCGGCCCTAGGCAGCCTACACATGCCAGGATCCGCCACTGCCAGATGCAGTTAGAAATGTACTAAAAACAAGCCTATCAGAAGACATCTGGTAGGGGGGCCACCTGGGGTGGCCAGCCAAATTTCAGGGGCGGCCGGTGCCACCCCTGGCCACCACGTAGACACGCCCCTGCATTTTAACCCATATCATGGTGTGTGATGCTGTGAATGATGAGTTTCTAATGGTGTTTGTATTTGCACTGTTCTAAACATTAATATTTTATGTGTATTTGTATATATGCTTGCTTATCTACACGGCCTGAAATTTTGGTGTGAGGTTGCGGGTATTGCATAGTGTTAACTCTCGCAAGTGCCACACGTTCGGTAAATTCCCACTCACTTATGAGACGCGCGATCTGCGCTGCCTTGTCTCTCTCTCGCGTGCGTTCTGCAGCAGTCACTTGGATAAGTCGTTGTTGCTTGTTGAACTTGTTGACTTTTGTTGAGTTTGAGCGCGTGATGCGCGCTGTGAAAACGTTTTTTTATCAATTTTATACAGTCCGCCTTCATTTAGCAAGTGCACTCGCGCATAAACAATTTTCAAGTTCAACACTTTTTGTTCCGTTCAGTTGTGGATGCTGCTGATTCACCGAGACCGCCGCGGCTCAGCAAAGAGACATGCGTGTGTGTGTGTGTGTGTGTGTGTGTGTGTGTGTGTGTTTTCCTTTGAAAAATTTTCCCCAGAAATACCTCGCTATTTAATGCATTTTTCCTTACAAATTGTATTATCAGCATAACAATTCGAGTAAATGTGTAAAAGGTATGGCATGAATTTGCCATCCTTCTAGAACAATGTGCATTTATGTTAAAATTGTAACATAAATTATCAAGTTTAGTTATTTTTATTTCTTTATTGCAAAATGCTAAAACTGGCACCGTTTTGGAGAGAAATGGGCTCTCATTTTAACCCATATCATGGTGTGTGATGCTGAACTATGAGTTTCTAATGGTGTTTGTATTTGCACTGTTCTAAGCATTAATATTTTATGTGCAACAACAGCATATGCTGTCTCAGTGGCCTTACACATGATTTTAAATCTATTTTTTCAAACTTTATGATTTAAATGGGGATGATTGTACTGAGAATAACTTGCATCTTTTCTTCAACTGAATACTGTTTCCGTGCTGTTTTGATGTATTTTAAAGAGTTGGCAGTCAAAATTAAAACTGCTGGATGATAGATACTCTTCATTCTTTATGACAAACAAGATAATGTGAATTACAGAATGAACAACGTTTTTAAACGGTATCAATTGCGGTGTACAGCGTTTATTATGAGGGGGTAGAATCCACAGCTCAGTACTCACTACTCAATACTCATGAGTACTTTTAAATAGGCTACTCTTTTACTCTTACTCAAGTAGTTTTTTGGACAAGTACTTTTACTCTACTCACACTACATTTTTTGGAAGGTAATGGTACTTTTACTTGAGTATATTTTTTCAGTACTCTTTCCACCACTGGTCGCATGGAACATTGTCATGCTGGAAGATCCAATCCTCAGAGTTGGGGAGCATTGTAAGAGCGGAAGGAAGCACATTTTGGCTTGATTCATGTACCTTTCACAATAATAAATGTGCCCGATTCTAGCCTTGTTGAAGCACGCCCAGATCATCACCGATCCTCCACCAAATTTCACAGTGGGTGCGAGACACTGTGGCTTGTAGGCCTCTCCAGGTCTCTATCCAACCATTAGACAATCAGGTGTTGAGCAAAGCTGAAAATTGGAGTCATCAGAGAAGGTTCAATCCTTATGGTCTTTTTCAAACCTCATCCTGACTCTTCTTTGCTTCTCATTGATGAAGGGCTTTTTTTCTAGCTTTGCACAACTTCAGCCCTGCCCCTAGGAGCCTGTTTCGAACCATCCTCGCCATGCACTTTACCCAGCTGCCATTTGCCATTCTTTTTGTATGTCGTTTAATGTCATCCTACGGTTCAGTTTTATCCGAAACAAATGAACATGTGTATTGCAATGTTTTTGTATGTTGTAGTTGTTGTACACATTGTGGCATGTCCGGTGAGTGATGCTAAAAGGATAATACTCTCATATTTTAAAATACTGTATAACATACAATTAACACATTTGCTAAAGCCACCATGCCATCTTGCTTATACAAGTCTTTGAGCTCTTTGACCCGTGTTTCACTCGTACCCGAGCACTCCACATCGCAAGTGTAATGCTGTACCAGGTGCACTACTGAGCAAGTTTACTGTATTAGAAAAGCCATACATATGGAGCTAGATTTGAGATGCAAACATCAAACTGTATTAGTTTACAAATCATGCTCAAAAGTGTTTTGAGGTCATAACATAAAATTGAAAAAGGAACTGTGCGAAAGTAAGTCTTTATTAATTGATAACCTGGGAAACCCTTGAAAATGAGATGGTACATCTCAAGAGTTTTTTTTCCCCCTAATAAATAAATTGAAATTGATATTCTGCCCCATAATCAAAATGTGTATGAAAAGGAATAAAGGTTGTTGGTGTTTTACTGTGACTAGTGTTCATTTCAGATGGAAACTGCTGTGAATTATATTGTATGTATAGGAAAGTTTTTGGAGTTTTGCTAAAATGTAGGTAGAGGCAGTTTTCCAGTGAACCAAAGTTTGTTTGCTTTCATGACCATGGAGTTGTCCTCTTAGTTTTAAACACACCTTTTAAACCAAAACCTTTTTTTTTTGTCCTGATTGTTTAGCTGCATATGTGAGTCATATTGAGAGGTAAACAGCGACAAACATGCTTCTGTGGTGTAGAATTGCTTCAGTTGTTGCAGTGGATTGTGGGACTGAACTGTGCCAAGAACAAATCACAGCGCTTTATCAGTTGTGTATTGTTTGTTTGTGATTGCTGCTGAGGTATGATGCTCTGGGGTCAAAGCTTCCTTTGTGTGTGTGTGTTTGAATGGAAGCGTGCAGCTTTTGTAATACGGCCCTGCCAGCCCACCTGTGTGTGTGTGTGTATTTGAATCTGACTCAGTGTGTGTGATGTGATGTTTCTCAAGCTAGTTCAGCCAGACATGGCTTCAGGCCACAAGAATACTCATACACCCGTACACTCACCCACACAAGGTGGATGTGGGTAAATCTGCGGGAGTAGACTGGTGGGATGAAATTGGATTTTTAGCCAGCGCTTCAGGCTGCCGGAGTCCCTCAGCAAATGGCAGCACTTGAAATCACACACTCGTGGTCTGGGGCAGGATGCTTCCTGAACTGTGTGTGTCTTTGTGTGTGCATGTTAGGGGCCAGGAATCTTAAGGAATTTGATAACTGGTTCAGATTTTTTTTTCTACCCAATGGTTATAGTTCTTTAATGGTTCCTGTAACAACGTCAGAGATCAGGAAGAAGGAGGCGGGAACCGGCAAACATTTAAGCATAATTTAATAACAAAATAAACACAAAACTGAAAATAGCGTGACAGCCCCTCACGGACGACTGCAGCGCACAAACAAAACCGGAACAACATAAATAGTCCAGGCCTGGTCCTTTCTCGTCTTGCACTGTCATCACTCCTGCTTTTATCCTTCCAGAGCTCCTCCGTGGGACTCGAGACCGGTGAGTGGCGCAGGTGTCGCTCATCATCATTAACTCCACCGGCCTCGCTCCGTTCCCACGGCTCTTGGCCCAGCCCCACTCGTCACATACCCCCATCGCCCCTCGCAGGCCGGGGGGGTACACCCAAGACTGCGCTCAACTCCCCCCTCCCCCTCTCTGGGGGGAGCCGATTACGGTGGCCGCGGCGTACCTGGGGGTAAGGACAGAAGAGGGGAGAGAAAAGGAGACAGAAGGATGAGGAGAGACAGAGACGAGAGAGGAAAATAAAAAAAAAAATTCTCGGTCCGGTTCCCGGACACACTGCCGCTTGGTCCTCAATCAGCTGAGAGGCTCTCACTCGCAGTGCCATGCGATGGTACTGGACATCTTTGGTGGATTTTGGCCTGACGGGATGAAATTGGATTTTTAGCCAGCGCTTCAGGCTGCCGAAGTCCCTCAGCAAATGGCTGCACTTGAAATCACACACTCGTGGTCTGGGGCAGGATGCTTCCTGAACTGTGTGTGTCTTTGTGTGTGCATGTTAGGGGCCAGGAATCTTAAGGAATTTGATAACTGGTTCAGATTTTTTTTCTACCTGATGGTTATA
>NW_015654527.1:78667-117966 GCF_001515625.1 Sinocyclocheilus rhinocerous
ACAGAGCTTCAGGCTGCCGGAGTCCCTCAGCAAATGGCAGCACTTGAAATCACACACTCGTGGTCTGGGGCAGGATGCTTCCTGAACTGTGTGTGTCTTTGTGTGTGCATGTTAGGGGCCAGGAATCTTAAGGAATTTGATAACTGGTTCAGATTTTTTTTCTACCTGATGGTTATAGTTCTTTAATGGTTCCTGTAACAACGTCAGAGATCAAGAAGAAGGAGGCGGGAACCGGCGAACATTTAAACATAATTTAATAACAAAATAAACACAAAACTGAAAATAGCGCGACAGCCCCTCACGGACGACTGCTGCACACAAAACACAAAATAAAGTCCAGGCCTGGTCCTCTCTCGTCTTGCACTGTCGTCACTCCTCCTTTTATCCTTCAGGAGCTCCTCCGTGGGACTCGAGACCAGTGAATGGCGCAGGTGTCGCTCATCATCATTAACTCCACCGGAATAATTATAAATAATAATTATAATAACGAAATAATAAGAATAATTGGGCCTAATTAACAAATAAGCACACTGTATATATATATATATATATATATATATATATATTTATTTATTTATTTTTTTCCTATATGATATCTTATATTTCTTATAAATATATTTGTTGATGAATAGAAAGTTCAACAGAACAGCATTTATTTATAATACATGCATATATGTATATTGAAGAGTTTTGTTTTGAACTTATTAGCCACCTTAACCACAAATTTTCTGTTTTGTTCCAAGAGTTATGCTTGTTTTTTGATTCATCCTTCCTGAACTTCATATAGAGAATGAAACAATTTGCATTACAAAACAGTCAGACAGTCTTATCTTGTGAAAGTGGGTGGTTCTCGGTCAAAACCAAAGTAGACTCTGTCATTTGTCAGAGGTTTGGCTACATGAAGATATCAGTTGACAGTTGTGTCTTTAGGTCTGGGAACTGAGATCAGTGTGTTTTTGTGAAGGTATAACAGTTCTGCACACCTGCTTTGGCTCTGTTCAGCTGGCATAGAGCCGCGGTCACGCCTGCACCTGTGTGCTTCAGCACAGAGAATGAACTTTGAAATCTTTTCCGGAGACTGATCATTTTACAAGCCTGTGTGTGTGAGAGGGAGACAGGGCTGAGAGTTCACCCCTCCGATGGGAATGATTTATGTGTCATCATTGTTCAGAGCTGTGATCACACCTGCGTGAGAGCCGGAGAGACACAATACTGAAAGGGAAAAAAGATTCAGGTTTTGCTGCTGCACACAAAACACAAAATAAAGTCCAGGCCTGGTCCTCTCTCGTCTTGCACTGTCGTCACTCCTCCTTTTATCCTTCAGGAGCTCCTCCGTGGGACTCGAGACCAGTGAATGGCGCAGGTGTCGCTCATCATCATTAACTCCACCGGAATAATTATAAATAATAATTATAATAACGAAATAATAAGAATAATTGGGCCTAATTAACAAATAAGCACAAAAATGTATTTTCATTTCAAAGGAAAAAAATAATTACTTTTTAGAAATCTGGTTTAAAATGCATTTGTCATGTTCATAGAAATGTACTCTTTGTAAGCACAGTTCTGAAAAAGTTTTCTATTGTTTTCAATATGATGTGTTGTTATTATTATTATTCATCTTATTTTGATCCCAAAGTGATACATAAAAAAAATAGTTTTAAGTAAGAGAACAACATTTTGCAAGTGATTTAAGACCCTCATATGAATGTTTTGTTTAAAAAAATATGTAGGTTTCATAAATTTGGACAGTTTTTAAACAATCATGACTTATAAAGTAAAAGGAATTTAATTAAATACCAATCATTCCAATGGGGTTAATACTGATAATTCCAAGATTTTATGTCATTGTAAATTCCTTACAATAATATATTCAAATAAGATATCTCTCTTTTTTTTTTTTTTATCAGAGACAAGACAGTTATACTACTTTGACTTTTGTTTTCTTTATGTCCCCCAAGAAATGTTAACATGAAGTTTTAGGTTATATATATATATATTAATTATATCTATTTTTATGTATTTTTGAAGAGAAAAAAAATTAGATCCTGACTAAATTAATATTATGGCATGTGTGTTTTCTCACATAGTAATATTCTGATTGCAGCTTCATTTGGTCAATAACAAAACAAGTCACATTGGAACTGGTGATGTCAGCCAGTTCTTGACATTTTTTGTATGCAATATGAATCAAATGGTCAGTGAACAGACTCTGGGCGATCTGTGGGTGACGACTGACGCTGATTCAGTCAGCTAGTGAGTCATTAGGTCGATTCAACCAAATAACCCATACATTTGAGACCTGGTTTTAAGTATTTTCAAGTGGTGACTTAAAAAGTGACTGATTTTACTTTGTGAGTTTGACCAAACAAACACCATATCACAACTCATGGTTAAGTTACTGTTAAAAAAATAAACTATTTAAATAAGAACCTGTTCTTGGGTTCCCAAACCAAGTATGTGGTGTATGCTGGCTAGATGTAGTATGATTCAGCATCACACACACACACACACACACACACAAGGTAAGAATGATGAAAAAAGTAAGGGGTAGAGGAAGATACGAGGGAGAGATGGGCATTGCAAGAGCAGGACAGTTTGACATGAATGAAATCAAGTGGACACAATGTTGATAGGCAACATGTAAGGCAAGAGAAAGATAGACAGACAATTGTCAGTGAAGGAAGAGAAAGAGGCTGGAATCCGATGGAAAGGTAAGAACATAGAATGAGAGTCGAGGAAGAGAGACACACGTTCTTCCTGAGCTGATGTGTCCTTGTCTGTGACTGGACTACCTGTGGCACTGATCAGAGGTTATCTGACTTAACTCACATTGATAAGAGAGTATGTGTGACTCAGGGAGACTGGAAGCGAGAGAAAGGAAGGGAAAAAGGATGGTGGAAAAGCGAAGCAGCCAATCCTCTGGCTGTTGGTGCAGCATTTAACCCATGAATAGACAGATGGAGTCTGTCAGTCGCCAAACCCACCTGACTGCAGTTGAAAATCCTCAGATGGGAAGCCCGTGGACCGTTCACAGACTGCCTGCTGCATATTGCACACAAAAATGACTAGAACTTTCTGAAAAGGCAAGCTTCAATCTGATTGGCTGGGTTTCTTGTGTTCTTTGTGAACTTGCCTGTGTTAGTAATTGTTAGATATGCAAATTCATGGAATCAGGATTTAAGAGATTCATTTAAACTTTAAACTGAAGTTTAACTTTTATTTCACTATATTTTGAAGTATAATTTATTCCTGTGATGCAAATCTGAATTTTCAGCATCATTACTCCAGTCTTCAGTGTCACATAATCCTTCAGAAATGATTCTTATATGCTGATTTCCTGCTAAAGAGACATTTATTATTATTATAAATGTTGAAAACAGTTGTGCTGCTTTTTTTTTTAATCGAAACAATGATAAAACAATATATATATATATATATATATATATTTATTTATTTATTTTTTTCCTATATGATATCTTATATTTCTTATAAATATATTTGTTGATGAATAGAAAGTTCAACAGAACAGCATTTATTTATAATACATGCATATATGTATATTGAAGAGTTTTGTTTTGAACTTATTAGCCACCTTAACCACAAATTTTCTGTTTTGTTCCAAGAGTTATGCTTGTTTTTTGATTCATCCTTCCTGAACTTCATATAGAGAATGAAACAATTTGCATTACAAAACAGTCAGACAGTCTTATCTTGTGAAAGTGGGTGGTTCTCGGTCAAAACCAAAGTAGACTCTGTCATTTGTCAGAGGTTTGGCTACATGAAGATATCAGTTGACAGTTGTGTCTTTAGGTCTGGGAACTGAGATCAGTGTGTTTTTGTGAAGGTATAACAGTTCTGCACACCTGCTTTGGCTCTGTTCAGCTGGCATAGAGCCGCGGTCACGCCTGCACCTGTGTGCTTCAGCACAGAGAATGAACTTTGAAATCTTTTCCGGAGACTGATCATTTTACAAGCCTGTGTGTGTGAGAGGGAGACAGGGCTGAGAGTTCACCCCTCCGATGGGAATGATTTATGTGTCATCATTGTTCAGAGCTGTGATCACACCTGCGTGAGAGCCGGAGAGACACAATACTGAAAGGGAAAAAAGATTCAGGTTTTGTCTCCAAAATGCCAGTTAGAGCATCTCACTGCTTTAGTCTTCAAAGCTTCATGTCACAGGCCTGAAGTTTTTTTTTATATATCTATAGCCGTTAAACAAAACAAATTTACTAGATGTTAGGACTTTTTTTTTTTTTTCAAAATAAGTCTTAGTATTTAAATACTTAATTATTATTATATAATTATTATAATAGAAAGATCATAGTTCAAGTCTATTGACACCATGTGTGATGTCACAAAATCTCTTACTTTCAAATTGTAACAATTTCATTTTGATAAAAGTTTAGCATGTGCAGGGTGATGAGGCATCAAATATTGAAGGAGGGGTAAGAGGGCCCCTACTTGGGTAAGCTGGCCCCCACCTGAGGTAAGAAGCCACCCTGGATAACCTTGCACAGAATGCATGAATTACTTTTGATATAATTCATATTAATGTATATATAAAACACCAAATCAGCTCTTCTATTTAACATTTTATTTTGGCAATTTAGTTGAATCATTGAATAACCAATGACAAACCAATCATAATCGCAGTACAAGAGATTTATCTGAATTGTAAAACTATTTTCGGACTTATATACAGGCATATGAATATTTACATTAAATTGCCCATGTTTTAATTGAATATATGTCATAACAGAAACACTATGAATACAAATTTAATGATTTCATTCAACTTTAGTTTCATTCAAGTTAACTTATAGGTTTTCATTAAAGCAAATATGTCTGAAATGTACATCTAATTCAACTAATAATATTAAATAATAAGCCCACTGATTACAATAAGTATTAAAATTAAAATGTACATTTAAAATGTTATCTTTTTACTTGTCTTAAGTTTAAGGAATAGTGGCAAGGTCTTCACTCCATGAATAATCTGGAAGCAATAGTAAAATATTCATGACACTTTTAAGATCATTGTTAAGCTTTAAGTCTGAATCTGGAGGTCAGTATTTTACAGGAAAAGTTGTTGCAAGTTTGAGCTATTACCTTCCAAACGGTGTATGTATGTGTGGATATAATGGTGGAAAAATTGTGTCTGTGTCAGCTGAAGTCAAGTGGATCTTTGGCCTTTATCTTTAGATGTTTGCCTAGTCTTTCTCAGGGAAAAGCTTAACCTTGGCCCACCCGCTTCTTTTTATTCTGATATTTCCTCCAAGTAACATTCTGTGAGCAATTTTATATGTACGCTGTACCTGCCTTAAAGTGTGAGCTCAGGTAATATAATGCTTCCCTGTCGTCTGACAGAGAGAGTTTATTTTATTTTGTTTTCCTGAGCTGTAGCAATTCATGCTGGAATGAACCAAAGGATGCTGATATTTTCAGCACAGTGATCTGAATATGTTCTTTGAACATTTAATAGACATAGCAATTAATGCAAATTTCTTGCATAGCCAGCAGATCTGCCGGTGAGGTCCTGAATTGCTGTGAGCTTGTTGTCCAACCCACAATGCACCTCTTTGTGTTGTTACCAAAAACAGAAAGACAAAAACCAAATAAACAGTTTATGAGACATGACTGTTGAATTTTCAAGTTTAATAAGTAAATGTGTTGTAGAGAGAGTGAGGCAGAGAAAAAGAGAGCAAAGGGATTGATTTAAAGGAATACTCCCCTTAAAAAAAAAAGCAGAATGCAGTAAATATTGGTTTGAAATCAGTTTTTAACACAATTTTTCTCTCTAAATCTACACTCTAAAAAGTTGTTCTTTTGGAACAACTTGAGGGTATGTAAATGATGACAGAATTTTCATTTTTGGGTGAGCTATCCCTTCAAGCACCTTAAAACTACTCAATATTTTTGATGTCTTCTGAAGTCACACAAAAGCTAGGTGTGAGAAAATTTTGCTTTCAATCAAAAAATAATAGTGTGTATTTCTCCTGTGTTCCATGGAAGAGAATAAAATAATACAGGTTTGGAACAATAAGTGGGTGAGTGGGTGAACTATTAACATTTTAAAGCTATTCAACATAAATTGCTCTTATGAAAAAAGTGTTATAACTAACTGCTCTTTACGCTCCTCCACCGCTCGTTCCTTGTTCTTTATCTCGACAGCTGACCTCTTCTGTCTCTCGGCGCTCTGTGTACATTCAGACATGTTTGAAGCTGGTCACGGTCCTCGGCTGTTAGTCAGGCACCGGCTGCTGCCTCAGATGGTTCGAGTCGCTCCCTCTGGCGTTTCGCAACTCTCCCAGGATGCATAGCCCTGTTGTTAACTGCGTCCTGGTGGTGCAAGAGGGCTATGATTCATTCTCATAAACAATAACGCAGCTTTCAGCTATTCCGATGAGTAAATATGAGAGATGAGAATATACAGAGGGGGAAAAGCTGGAGTTTGTGAGGGAGCAGGAGTGGGTGGTCGTGTATTGATTAAGTCTAATGTGTAGACAGCGCACAGGTCCGCCTGACCGCCGAGAGAGAAAAATGGCTGACTAATTGACTGAGACAATGCAAATTATTTGTGGCTGTTTGGGAACATCAAGATTGATGGCTTCTTTGCTTGCGAATTTAATCGACTTTGTTGTTTTTTTTACTGTTCTCTGCTGTCATAATACAGGGACAGAGAGAGAGAGAGAGAGAGAGAGAGAGAGAGACTCTCTTCACCCATAGAGGGCAGACTGCCATATTGTAAGTTTGCTGAAGATTGGGAAGTTTTTGTAGATTATGAAGATTTCGTAATTACAAAGAAAAAGTGATACATTTAAAAAAAAAGAGAGCAAATTTTGTATGTATATATATATATATATATATATATATATATATATATGCTAATAAAGATTTTCTTTATTCATTTATGATAAGGGACCATTACATTTCTTATGATTCCTATCCCTAGTGTTGAAGCACAAGTTCAAACAGTATAGTACCATAGATCTGACAATGCTGTCGTTTTATGAACATCTTTGAGTAGTATCTCATTTTTTGGAAGTTTGATCTTGTGCCACTAATAACATTAAGCTTACAGGGTGTTTTGAAGTAAAAGTTCAAATACTTGACTTCAACTCCAACATGACTTCATATGTGACATTTGTTTTAATCACATTACATAAGCACAATACATTTCCCTTGTGCTGCATCTTATTCTGCTGCATTATACAGTGAGATAATAAAGAGAGTGATATTTCCTTATAATGATATTTCCATGAATATCACTAGAGGTTACAGTGATGTTTGTTTACCGAATAGGTCCAACATATTTAAATATGAGGGAAAAATACATACAGATTGGCTTAATATCAATAATAACATGTCTAGTGCATATGATGTTTGTGAGAGGATAGTATTCTTTGATATGAGAAACAAATAAAAAGACCAGAGTAGGCGTCTCTCTCCATCTCACTGTTAGTTCGTATCAGTCTCTTTGTAGTGATAGTGATAGTCAGCCCCTGAGACACTTTTTAATGTCACCCAGCTCTCTTTTAATCCTGTGCTCTTTCTGTTTCTCTGATCTGTGTGCAGTACTGTATGTGTGTGTTCTAAACTGTGTATTAATATGCTGCGTGTGTGTATCTCCTTGCTGATCACTGTGTATGTGGCTGTGGCATGTGTGTGGTTTCCCAAAGCTCTTGACAGCCCATTTACAAATCCGAACTTCAGTCAGATAAGATCTTTAATACCAGGTGTCTTCTCTCTCCCATGACACCTCCCCGCAGGCCACTGCAATGCAACGTGCCTTTGAATTATTAATAACTAGGAGATGCCAGGCGGCCTTGATCAGCCCTCTAATAATGTTGATTTTCCAAAAAGTTTTACTGCCAGTGCGATTATTGAGATGATTAATGTGACAACCACTTGGTGGGAGATGTCATATTAGTTCATAGAGAACAAACACTGGGGTCTGCTTCTCCCGCTCTCTCACCATCTGATCTGGTTTGAAGGAAGCTGTAATTCCAAAGGATCGTGGACAGGCAGTTTCTGTTAAATTAGCAGTGTGATCCAAAACACAGATGTATTGCATGGACTGGCATTGAACATCTTATCATTGCTGCTACAGTTGAGGAAAATGTTTATTAATACAACAGCAGGATTAGTTATGAAAACTTAAAACGTTTTAAACCTACAGTGTCTTTATGTGTGTGCGTAAGAAAGAGACTGAAAGAGTTTGTGTGAAATTCCTGTATGTTTGAATCCATTATCATAATTAGTTTCATCAACTTTAAGTGTCTCTACACTGCTAAGCTGAAGAAAAAAAATTCGTAAACAATGAGTGTCCAATCTTGCTCCTGGAGGGCCACTGGCATGCATAATTTAGCTCTTATTCTGCTTAAATACACCTGAACTAGCTAATATATGTCTTTGGGTTTACCAGACACTTTCAGGCAAGTGTGCCAAATCAGGTTGAACCTAAACTCAGCAGGAAATTGGCCTGAATCAGGATAGGACAGTCTTGCCCTAAATAAATCTAAGGTGGTTTGATGGTCCTAGCTGCCCACCAAACTTTTTAAGATTGATGGTTTTAGAGGAGATTTGAGCATTTGTCAGGTAGCCAGGCCTGGGGACCAGCTAAACCTGTTGAACACCATCTTGCCAGGGTAGGAGAGGGTCAAGACCAGCTAAACATGGGCTTGCCAGGCTTGGAAACCAGTTAGACCAGTCGAACACCAGCTTGCAAGGGTAGGGGACTGTCTAGACAAGCTAAGCATTAGCTTGCCAGAATAGGACACCAGTTAGACCAACTGAACACCAGCTTGACCAGGGCTGGAATCTACCTAGGCTTACAATGCCTTTTGGAAATGCAGCCCAGGTTGGTGCACCATCTAGACCAGGATCTAGGAGAACAGTTAGACCTGCTGAACACCCATTTGACCTGGGCTGCATTTCCCCAAAACATTGTAAGCCTAAACATTGATGCCAGACCATACTTACTTAGGTCATTCTTAGGCTTGGGACACCATTTTGACCAACTAGACTAGCTAGACACCAACTTTGCCCGGCAAGGAGGTCAACTAAACCAGTAGAACAACAGCTTGGACAGGCTAGAAGACAAGATAAACCAATTGAAAACTAGCTTGGCCAGGGGAGAAGATCACCAAATTCAACTGAGCATTGGCTTAGCCAGGGAATTTGACCAGTTTGACTAACACCAGCTTGTAAACTAACTAAAACCAACAAACCACCGTAGGTCCGGTTAGGTTTTTTCCCCCTCCAGGGTAACTAAAATATAAATTCAGTACAAAGAGGGCTGCAGTAAAGTTACACATTCATTAATATCTCCACCGTGAACACGGGGGTCAGTGGCTTGTTAATGAACATAATTTCCATTCATCTTTATGGTGTGCTCTATGTAATTCAGGGATGATTATAAATGGTCATGTGGGTGTGGAAGAGAGCCATGAAAGCACCCCAAGAGTGAACCACAAATTTATCGTAATTATCTGTAAAATGTGGGAGCCATGTTGCTGGAGACACAGCATCAGAGCAGATGGCTGAGGGGGCTTGGATAATGTATTACAGAGAGACAGGGGAGACAGGGGAAGGAGCCGAGAGAATTTGGGCTGTTTTCATCTGAAGAAAGAATAAGTGAGAGAGAGATTTCAGTGGTAGAGACAGACTTTAGCAGGCAGTGCAACATCTGTACGGCGGCGTAGTGTGTGGTGATGACTCCTAACATATTTCATCTCCACACACGGCTCTACACGCTTTATGAATCTACTCTTCCTCACTCCCAGGAGACTAAACCCGACAAGAAACATCTGGAGGTAGCAACTGTAATAGACTTACAGTTGTATTATAGATGTAAGCGTTGGTTTTAATAATTTGGAAGCATTTGAATTAATAATTTCTACCTGTGTGCATCCAATAAATACCTTTTAAGTGAACTCTCAATGCTGTACTTCTGCCGAAAGTTGGTACTTGCTAGAACACAATTAGAAATGTAGCTAATTTTGCAAACAGCAGGTGTCCATTTGTCAATTTATAGACCAGCATAACCCTGAAAGGCTAACTGATTTCACCTTTGGCTTCCTCAGAAATTTTCAGTGGGTTTTAAGTGGTTTGCTTGCTAGCAAGTTGCTATATAAGGACTACAACAGTTGTCTGATTGATCAAGCAAGTGAGCTTGCTTCTATCTATCTATCTATCTATCTATCAACTTTATAGACTTCCAAACCTTTAAACATCAAGCTTTAAAACTACTTCAAATTACTTCAAACTTTCAACTTAAAGTTATTACAGACTTTCTGATCGTATTTGACTAACTTTATTTATTATTTGTTTATTTAGTTTAGTTTCACATTGATGCGTAATTCATATGGTTGAACATATTGGAAATTCCAGAGGAAAACCAACTGCTTGAAATGCATTTTTTTTTTTTGACTACAAACTGCACAGCTCTATTGGCGGGAAAACTTGGCATCGGGGCTAGCAAACATTAGCCACGCACACATTAGCCATAGCGAGGCTACTTTTCATCAAGTCTGGAGTTGTTAAACACATTGTCTCAAAGCCAGAGCTATTTTGACAGCTTGATCAATATTCTCTCTCATCAAGTGCTAAGATGCCCAAACGGCTCATTAAAAAGTTTGGAGGGTGCGGCCAGCCAGTGAAGTCAGGGAAGGAAGGGTGGGCCATTGCCCCTTCAGAGGAATCTGACCTCTAGGGATGTAAGAGATCAGCTCACTGGGGAAAACATGAACCCGATGCTGGCTTCACGTATTTACAACCTGTCAGAGAATGCAGATGAGGGGAAGGAGGGGGGCTTGTCACACTCATCACAACAGAGGAGAACAATAACAGTTAAAATGAGGGCGAATTAGGAGAATTCCAATGAGAGAGAGAGAGAGAGAGCGAGAGAGAGAGAGAGAGAGAGAGAGAGAGAGCATGATAAGTATGTAGTTAACAATGTTGGTTGGAAGTAACTGATTAATAGCAGCACACTACACTACAGTACTTCAATGTACTTCAACAAGCTATTGTTTGAACAGAAATGGTGTAGCTTGACAAAAATTGTTACTTGCTGTGTTTTTTATTTTTACATTTTTTTGTCACAGATATGCATATAAACTTGTGCAAACGGTTCAGTTTATTATAAGCCACTGATTCATACAGCACTTAGAAGTCATTTTGAAAGGTCAAAAATTGACTCACAGATTAATTTGAATGAATTTACATCTTAATGTTGTGGATGAAGGGTCGAATTTATGACAGATTCATAATTATGAGATAAAAAGCCATAATTGCGACATATTATTATAATTTTTTTAAATACGACATACTAAGTCATGACATAGTCTTAATGAGCTTGTAAGTCAGCAATAACTTTTTTTGTCTCATAATTTTGACTTTTAATCTCAAGATTATGATTTAGCAACTCAGAATTTTGACCATCTCATAATTTCAATTTATGTCATAAATTAAAATGTATCTCACCATTTCGACTTAGTATGTCATAATTTCTTGTACACTATGTAACAGAAATGGGGTTCCATAGAATCTTATTGATTTTGTGCAAAATATATACTGCTCTTATTATAAATGTGTATCCTTTAGTATATAAAAAATAGTAGCAGTAACTGTCCACATACTAAAACCATCTCTAAACTAAAAGTTTATTTCTGAACTCTTTCAGAACACTTTTGTGTCTTTATAGTAACAAATCCACCTCAGTCAACAATACATTTACTAAATTCACTGACTCCAGTTAAAGCACTTTGCACCATTGCATCACATTGTTTTTGGATCATGTTTACTTCCATATGGACTTGTGTACAATTTGCACAGAATTTGTACAAAGAACAGTTACATTCTGTTGCATCCAGCTATTTTTAATCACAAAAAAAAGTCTGATAATGTCTTTAAACTATCATAATTATACAGGGCTTTTTAAAGACAATCGACTAATTGACTTTGAAAATATGTAGAGTTTTGCACTAGTCTGGCTGAGGGTGTGTTGTTGTGCCGTACTGAGGCCAGTGACCCATCATGATCAGCTGGATTCTGGGTAAAGTTTTGGGGGTTGAGTGGGTGGTAAGAGAGAGTGGAGGGTGGTACCTGTTTGCTGAGCGCTCCTAATGCAAAACAATAAAGCAGAAGCAAACAGGATAAAGAAAATTGAATTTTATAGCACCTGTGAGGGAAAATGTGTGTCGGGGGAGGTGGAGGAGCCCTCAAACTCAGCAGCGCATCTCTGAGGTGCATTACCAACAAGCTGCAATCATCATGCAGATCTATTTGGCTTTTATTCTGTTTTCATAGCCTGAAAGGCTAACGGGGGTTATGCGGCGTCTCCGACTCCAGCCCTCCAGGAATATCTAGGATCTGTATAGCACAGAACATTTCAGTCAGCTTTGTGAGTTAATGGGGAAGCTTTTGGTGTCTCTCTTTCTTCCTCCAGCCCCCTTTTTCAGGATAAATGTTAAACAGATGGGCAATGACAGGACATGTTTAATGATGCTTTAACACCATGGAAAGAAACTTGCTCCACCAGGAGAAGAAACACACACAGGGAGACGTTCCTCATCGTTCAGAACATCAGAAGACAGCATCATCTATCATGCATACAGCAGGCGTTATCACTCAGCGCCACTTGCGGCTCACCCACTCTCACCTGAGTCACTTTGAGAAGTCAGGAGGACAAGTAAACAACTTGTTACTGCTCTGGGTACCAAACCTCTAAAGACTGACACATAGTTTCAATACATCTGCTGCGACACAGAAGCTCACATATTAAGTCTTAAAAGATGATGTGTTTCTGCGCTTTTAGCAGCATAATGCTCTTGTCAAAATTAAGCATCATGAATTTAAATTGTATTTATTTAAATAGGTATATTATGTCACACTTCACACTTCTCTAGTAAGTTTCGTCTGTGTGTGAAGACGCTGCAGGCCGTGGCGTAGCGCAAACCCGTGAATGAATGTTCCGAAGTGAATTAAACATCTACGGATTTCCCATGCTCAGGGAGTAGGGAGCAATGAACACTGTGTAGGGACCCTGTCAGTCAGAACACAGTTCATGCACGGAGCTCTCTTCTAACGAGCTGATGATCTGAATCAGGTGTGTTATATAAGAGAGACATGCAAAATATGCAGAGCGGTGGGTTGCGAGCACTGGAATTGAGAACCACTGTTCTAGATCTCTCATTATTATGAGAGATGAGGGGAGAGAATGCTGGCGCATTGTGGCTGCCGCTTCTCAACGCGTTAAAATTGTTTGTTTGTTCTAGTGTGTTGTATCGGCTTGATGTTGCTCGTGTGGTGACTCTGCTGCTTTCTGTTCTGACTGCCTGGACTTTTGTCTTCAGGAATATACCTGCTGCTAATATGCGGCCTTGCTCGATCCTACTCGCTTGTATACTGGTACTATTTGGAGTTTATGGCAAGATTCATTTCGATTACCCGGACTTCATCATGCTAAAATACTCTGCCATGGAACTTGTACAGCTTGGTCATTCAGCGCCTCCTGCTACCAGTGTTCTAAAAACACTGCGATCACGACATCTTATACGCTCATCGAGGCTCCCACCGGAACCTGCGTGCTAGCGGTGCCGTTATAAACTCAGTTTGGTCACAAAGGCGTTTGGATCGCCGTCATCTATCTACGCGTTGTGCCTGTCCTGTTAATTTCTCCTACCTCCTACCTACCAGAAGTCGTCTGCATCCAGTGGAGGTGTCTGCCTTGACACAATCAGGTTTGCGCATCTGAACACTCGCTCTATAAACAATAAAGCGGCTTCAATATCTGACATTGTTGTGGACAAAGAACTGGACTTTTGCCTCTGTGAAACATGGCATCAGACAAATGACTATTTCAATCTAAATATGTGTGCTCTGCCTGGCTACACTTATATTGACCGGCCGCGTTCCACAGGTAGAGGTGGTGGTCTTGCTGTCATTTATAGGTCTGATGTTGCAGTGACTGAGGTCCCATTGCCTTGCTTTTCATCATTTGAATGCTTGGCATTTCAAATTAATGGTCTCTCACCAGTTCTTGCCTTAACCATCTGTCGTCCTCCCAAACTTAATTCTGTGGGTTTTTTTTCCAGAATGTATTGAGCTTTTGACACTTGTCAGTTCAATCTGTCCAGTTATTCTTTTAACTGGTGATTTAAACCTTCAAATTGACAACTTGGATTGCAATAATGCTGCGAGCTTTATGGATACTCTAGAATGTTTTAACTTCACCCAGCATGTTAACTTTCCGACACATAAACATGGTCATATATTAGATCTGGTTTGCCCTTCAGGAGTGATTATTGAACAACTTGAGTGTACTTATGTTTGTATAAGTGACCACAAGCTCCTCACGTTCAATCTGACTCCTTCTCCTTTGCAGACTATGAAAGAACGTGTTATCAGTTTCAGGAAAATCACTGATATTGATCTTGACCATCTTAGTCATACTATTGGTGACTTACCAGTTATGGCCTCCATTGACCAATATAACACTGCTTTTACATCTGTTCTGTATAAGTTTGCCCCTCTGAAAAAAACGTTTTGTTTCTTTTAAGAGATCATCTCCTTGGAATACACATAAGTTATGCCAAATGAAGGCTTTAGGCAGGCAGTTAGAGCGAAAATACAAAAAATCTAGCCTAACAGTCCATAGATCAATTTTTGATCAGCATCAGATTGAGTATCATAATGCTCTAAAATTGGCATATTATTCTGCTCTCATAGGTAGTGACATCTCCAATCCCAGAGTTCTGTTCAGAACAGTCAATAATCTTATTAAACCTCCTAGTAACATTAATTGTTCCACCACTGAGCAGTGTAATGAGTTTCTCAAATATTTTTCATCCAAAATAGAGAATATTTATAGTGCTATTACCTTTGATGATGCTTCTGAACTTGAGCTGCATCCGCCTAATTTCTCTGGTCTTGTTTTTTCAAGTTTCAATGCTGTTGATTTTATTTCCAAAATTGTTTGTTCGTATTCAGACCAGATGGTGGATCAGCACCTAGAGAGGACCTCTACAGCCCTGAAAGACAGCGGAGACCAGGACAACTAGATGAGCCCCAGATACAGATGTTATTCCCCTGCAATGAATTCAACTACTTGCATACTTGACCCACTCCCTACTACTGTTTAAAAAAAAACAAAAACAAAAAAACTGTCTGCCAGTTATTGTATCCCACATCACTGCTATTGTCAATGCGTCACTCAATGCAGGGACTGTCTCTCCTGCTTTAAAGATGGCAGCAGTGACGCCAGTTATTAAAATGCCTGGGAGTAATACTGCTGATATGTCTAATTATCAACCAATTTCAAACATATCATTCATGGCAAAAGTCCTTGATTCTGGGGAATGTGGCATTTTGGTTTTGTTAGATCTTAGTGCTGCATTTGACACTGTATGTCACAGCATATTATTGGACAGATTATGTAGGTGAATTTGTCTGTCGGGTACTGTATTGAACTGGTTTGAATCTTACTTCTCAGATCGCACCCAATTTGTTTTTATGGGTACTAATAGACTGTGCCTTTGTGTCAGGGTGTCCCTCAGGGGTCAGTTTTGGGTCCTGTTTTATTTAGTATCTATATGCTGCCTCTGGGACAGGTTATTCAGAAGTATGGCCTGAGCTATCACTGTTATGCTGATGATACCCAGATTTATATTAGCCTGATATAGCCTGATCTCACTTCCTCCTCTTCGACTCTCTCTGCCTGTTTGTTGGAAATTAAGGCATGGATTAAACACAATTTTCTCAAGCTTAATTGTTCCAAAACCAAAGTTTTATTAATTGACACTCCTTCTAATATTAAAAAGTGCAACGATTTTAAACTTTCAGTTAACAATACCCAAATGTCCTATTCTGTCCAGGTGCGTAACTTGGGCTTTTAATTCTCATTTTAAAAACATTATGATGGTTGCTTTTTTCCATCTTCAGAACATTGCTCGCTTTAGACCATTCCTCTCCAGGCCTGATGCTGAGAGGCTTATCCATGCCTTCATCACATTGAGGCTTGATTATTGTAATTCTCTGTTTGCGGTTTTTCCTGCAAGTTCTATTAAGAGGTTGCAATATATACAAAACTCAGCCGCCTGTGTTTTGGCATACGCATCCTCATGCCAGCACATTACTCCCGTGTTCCAGCAACTGCATTGGCTTCCAGTTCAATCACATATTGATTTTAAAAATGTGATTTTAACATACAAAGCAGTAAATGGATTGGCTCCAATTTACATCTGTGATTTAGTCATTCCATCCATACCCTCTCGCTCTCTCCACTCTGCTTTCTCTCCCTCTGTGCCAGCCACGTTGTCAACTAAAAACTATGGGGGGGAGGTCCTTTTCCTACAATGTCCCCAAGTTATGGAACTTATTACCTGCATCTATTAGGAATGCTACATCTTTGGATTGTTTTAAGAAACGTCTTAAGACATCTTTTTAGCCAAGCTTTTAATTTATAGTTTATTATTGTGTATTTTTTTATATGATGTATTTTTTACTATGTTGATTTATCATTTGTGTACATGTTGTAGCGCTTTGAGTTTGAGAAAGGCGCATTATAAATAAAATGTTTTATTTTATTTTATTTTTTTATTGTATTTTTTAAGAAAACTTTTATTAAGCAAACTTATATTAAATTGATCAAAAGTAACAGTTAAGTCTAATATAAGTCGATATTTCAAATAAATGCTGTTCTTTTGAACTTTCTATTTATCAAGGAATAATGGTTGCTGAGAATTCACCTTTGACATCTCAGGAATAAAGTACATTTTAAAATTACATTAAAATAGAAAACCGTTATTTTAATTTTTAATAATATTTCACAATATTATGGTTTTATTGTATTTTTAAATAAATGCAACCTTGGGAAGTATAAGAGGCTTCTTTACTTACTTTAAACTTTTGAATGGTGTACCTTTAATGATTAAATGAAAAGCCTCTAAAACCTTTAATAAAAGCGGCGTTAAAAAGTTGTGCAAAATCATTACAGTTTTATTTTGCTGTGGTTGATGTTTTAAACTTCCTACATAACTATCAGCAGTAATAAACCACATTTTCATTTTCACTTAAATAATAATGCCTTAAAAAAATTAGTATATTTAAATGCTGTATGTAATAAATAAATAAGGAACTGCATCTTAAATATTATGCTGGCCATAAATAAACAGAACTACAAGAATAAGCATTTATTTATTTATTTATTTATTTGCTTTAAATGCATTGAAGGGATAGTTCACCAGTTGCAAACCCATAAGACTTCCGATGATCATCAGAACACAAATTAAGATATTTTTGATGAAATCCGAGAGCTTACTGACCCTGCATAGACAGCAATGCAACTGACACGTTCAATGTCCTGAAACGTAGTAAGGACATCATTAAAATTGTCCATGTGACATCAGTGGTTCAACCGTAATTTTATAAAGCTTCGAGACTACTTTTTTTGTGCTCAAATAAAACAAAAATAATGACTTAATTCAACAATTTCTTCTCTTCCGTGTCAGTCTTCGACACGCGTTTACAAGAGTACCGCGACACATGCGTGTGGTGCTGCTGACGCAGGAGCCGGCATTCTGATGTAGAACTCCGATTCGGTTGAACCACTGATGTCACGTGAACGAAGGTCTTACAGATTTGGAACGACATGAGGGTGAGTAATTCATGACAATTTAAATTTTTGGTAGAACTATCCCTTTAATAGTGACAGATTTAGATCTGTTTTGTACTGAAGAACTGCTATTAAATCAGTTATTCACTTTAAGTTCTCTTTAACTATAGCCATTATGCCAATAACATAAGAGATTGAAGTCTAAGGTAAGAGGTGTTTCTATGTGGTATTATGTTTTAGCAATATTTAGTGAGACTCAAATATTTAGTAGTTTGTAAATTGTAACTTGGTCCATATTTACAGCACAATGTTTAGTCCGTATTTAACTTTCACACATCTGGTGCAACCTGTCCCAGAATATGATAGAGGCCCAATGGTGGACTCTTTTGACTTGGACCAGTAAGGATCCTCCTAGCAACCACATTAGCAATGTTCTAAAAACAACCCAGAACACTTTAACAACTTCATTGGTACTTCTTCACTTCAGCATCATGGTCAAGAACCACCCACATTTTCTTCACATAATGTAAAAAGTCAAGTTGAAATTTTAAAACAGGTTTGAATATTTATAAGTCTACTTTTTATACGTATTACCATATTTAAATCCATTTCACAGTCCACAGTTTGCAGACTATATCCTGTGATCAGTGCAGAAAGTGTACAGGTTCCATGTGGGCGTAAATATGATCAATCTGCTATCAGCTGCATTAATACTCAAACAATGACTGTTTGAATAAACAGAAAAAAAATGCAATTGTCATCTGTTGCCAAGATGTGTCACATGAAAACATTTGTGTTGTTTATTATTTTTTTTGTGGAAACAGTGTTATTTTTTTCAGCAACATTTAATTAATAAAAAAGTTCAAAAGAAAAGCATTTATTAACTAACTAACTAAATACACAAACAAATCAATCAATCAATCAATCAATACATTTAATATGTCCTTGCAAAAAAAAAAAAGTAATAATTTCTTCCAACAACAACATTCTTAATAACCCCAAATGTTAGTGTGTGGAGGATATTTATTTTTAATTCATAATTTTAAAATAAATTGCAGATTCCATACAGGTACTTTAGATATTATAAAATGATACTATAATTAATAACAGGACAAAGGAACCAACCCTTCTTTTTTCTCTAAATATGGCTAATGTCCCTTCTAAACTGAATTATTTTATTTTATTTTATTATTTTTATTTTTTTGCCTGATTTATCACTTACCAGGAAAGACTCATTCTGACCACTAGAAAAGTAATTACTCACCTCTCCTCAACAAGTGTCATGATTTGAGATCCTGTCATTCATGTTTGTAGCATAAATGGTATAGGACGAGTTACTCACTAAAACTGAATACTCAGGGGTTTGTTCAGAACCTCAGGTTTGAGTAACAGTAATTTATCAGCAGCATTCATCTTGATTATTAAATCTGCAGCTTCTGAACAGACATTACTGCTTCGCAATAGTTTTACCACAGTACCACATGTCGCTTCGCACCTGTCCTTATCTCCAACATACACAATCCACATGTCCCCCTGAGATGGAGAGCGCAGGAGGCAATAATCTTCCCAACTCATTAACTCCCAAATTAATTGATAAGTAAGCGGGGCTGGTAGGCATGTAGGTGTCTTATTAAAGTTCTTCAAAGCCTGAGAGATGTGCTTAGGCACTAACTTTGATCAGTAATTGCAGAGTACTTTTGCACAATTAATTGATTACTCTTGGGAGCGCAGGTTTTCCAAGTTCTCCGTAGTTTGAGTTGTTATTATTATTATTATTATTTTCCTTTTAGCTAGAGAACCTTATATTGGAACGTTACAGCAAAACAGGCATAATTGCCCGCCCTTCTTTTTTGTGTCGCTTTTCTTAGTTAACTGGATTTGGCTTCCTCATTTGCACTTAACCATTATGGAAATTATAAATTAATTTTGGATTGGCAGTAAATAAAATCAGAGTACATCAGGAATTGGTTGCTTTGCCAAAGGGCCTCTGGTTCCTTAAGTGAACGTGGCTGAAGTGGACATTTGAAATGGGTCCAAGGCAGCTAACTAAGAATGGGTAAAAAAAAAAGAAAAAGTAATCTCAACCTGATTTCTATAACTGACTGTCATTCTAAATGAAATTAGCGTCAGATCCAATAAGAAACATAAAGCAACAGATAACACAAAAATAATTTACTCACTGTCATTTTATCTCAAACACAGAAGCAGATGTTTAGCAGAATGTTTATTCTGCTTCTTTCCATACAGCAAAAATAGACAGGGACAAGGGAACCACGTCAAGTTCTCAAAATAAATCAAAATGTAAAATAGTTTTTTTTTTGACTGACTGACTTTTTTTTGACAAATTCTGTAAATGAACACACATTATTTCATGATTTTATGCATTTTTTTTTTTTACCAAAAAGTATTTAAGGCATACTGTAAATGTATGTTCTGTTAACAGTTCTAAATTGAACATATATTTAGTTTAAACCTGCCTATATATATATACAGTGGGTACGGAAAGTATTCAGACCCCCTTAAATTTTTCACTCTTTGTTATATTGCAGCCATTTGCAAAAAAAAATTAACTTAAATGATTTTAGCAAATGGCTGCAATATAACAAAGAGTGAAAAATTTAAGGGGGTCTGAATACTTTCCGTACCCACTGTATATGTACTATGTCATAAATATAGAACATTTTTATTTTTCATGTTATTTTGTCCTAATTATTTAATAATTATTTAAATCTCCTATTTCTGTCCAAATAAATGTGCGAAAATTGTTTAATTAAAAATAATGTTAATAAAAAAAAATCATATTTGTAATGTTGATTCATGTTGAGTAAACAACAACAACAAAAACTTTGGGGTGAATTGTCCCTTTAAGTGTTGATGATTTTCTCATCACTTTATCTTCTTCTTAATAATTCCCTTCTAAATGGAAGTTTTTAAAATCACATGAAAGGCTAATTTACTACCATCTAAACTGTTTTGGATGCTTAACTTATGCCATGTAATGATCCCCCAGAAATATCACCTTTAATGAACTTCCAGACCTCCCTGTTTGTATTCATCATGTTGTGGTGGAGGTAACTAATGGCCCTCATACATTAAGTAAATGAGTTTTGCTCAACTAGTGGAATTACAATGGCTGAGGTCTAATGAGCTCGCATGTGTTTCCAGGGCTTTTTGCCGCACAGAGGGAAGTCAATGTGTCATACCTTAATCACTTCAACTATAAAGCCTCTAATGTGATTGCTTTATAAGCTACAGGTCATGATACAATAACAGCTCTTTCTTACTTATTTAAAACAGTTTGAGACCCCATAGAGATGCTTAGCACCTTGTGATCCTAATGTTTTTGATCAAAAATAGTTTTTTTTAACCAATTAATTTTTGCACGATAATAGTAATAATAAATTATTGTTTTCATAATTAGTAATCAAATAAATTACTATTGTTATTGTTGTTGTTGTTATTATTACGAAGCCCTGGATGAGAAGGGTTGAGGCCCTACAAATGTTTAAAAAAATAATAACAAAGACCGAATAGCTGTATACCTACTTTTGACTGGTAGCATATCTGTTTTATAACTAGAGGGAAGATAGTTAAGTCTGGGATTTGGTTTTGAACTGAAAAATTTTGATGGAGACTGTAATTTTCAGTGTGTCTTCTAAAGCTTTCAGAATACCTCCTCGCTCTCTCTTTCTCTGGTTGGTTGTTTGTTCTTTCTATTGTTTGACAGCCAGGAGTCCATCTGTAGGATGAGTATGTTGCCCATTTAGTGTGGAATGAGCTTTGGTCAGTAGAGGACAGAGGGAATGTGAATGCTTCTTTCTCCTCTATCAAAGGGCCAGGTGAAATCATGTGCTGCAGCAGTTTTTTTAAACTTTGCCAGCTCACTGTCAAACGCAAAAGGACTGTCTCGTTTGACATTTCAGTGCCTAAAAACCCCAGTTCTGATAAAAAAAAAAAAAAAAAAGGCATAGTTCAGACATAGTTGTTACCACTGTCATTAATAGTATTGTAATAAAGGGTACAGAAAGTATAAAAGTTGTGTGTTTGTAACATTTTTCATATAGACATATGATCTCACACACACACACACACACATACATACACACACACACACACACACACACACACACACAAATATATACTGTGTGTGTTTTAAATGTGTTTTACATGTCTTTTCTTTTATTTTGTATCATCTAATGACAATGTAATGTAATGTAATGCAATGCATTATAAATGTATTCATAACTCTAAAAAAGTATAAAAATAGCATAATAAATTAATTTAAATTAATTGTATTGAATATGTTCATTTACTTTTTGTAAAAGTTCTGATGATGATGATATGATTTGTTTTCAGATAATTTACTTAGATTTTTTTAAAAACAATATTAGCAGAAAGGGGCAGAACTACCTGAAAGCACTATTCACATGGACTGAACTCCATGGGATCTCCCATATTCATAACACCAACCCAGAGATGCAATACATTCACCTAGACAATTATTCCCACCTCAAATATGATAATTAAAACTACTTCATAGATCAAATTATAAGCAGAGTTCTGTTGAATAATTCAAAAGAATAATACAAGCATCTCATTTTATCTGTTAAACCCTGTGGAAGGCTGGCCTGGTTTACTTCCACTCTACATATGGGATGAGTCACATTATGGTATCGATATTATGCCACAAATGGTATCGATAGAGTTTAACTTCTACTGAACCCAAAAAATTCCTTTAAAAATAACTTTATAATGGATAAAGTCATGATAGATGAAAGAAAGAAAGAAAGAAAGATTTACCTTCGCTTTCTCCCATAGATGACAAAGGGCAGTGTGGGCTGTAGACAGGGCCGTTTCTAGGCATAGGCGAGCTAGGCGGTTGCCTAGGGCGCCACCAGCTGAAGGGGCGCCAATGAATGCACGTACTGGCACTTTTAGCAGGGTTGTGATAAAGAGTGGCACGGTCACCCTGAAATATGACTGCCGCCCCCACTGGATCCCCCAACATTATTGGGCTAGAGTACTGTCAATCTGACGATGCCTGTATGCCACTAGATCAGAGTGCTTGACAAGCAACTGGTGTCAGAAAAGGATTATATTATATATATAATTGGGGGGGGGGCAATAGGGATTTCGCCTAGGGCGTCAAATCGGCTAGAAACGGCCCTGGCTGTAGAGAATTCTCCAGGTGTCGTCACACAGCTGATGAAGTTGAGTGCTCAGGGAATGTGGGAAAATGAGCAAATGAGCAGATTGTATGAGACTGAAGCATGTGAGTTGTGTCCATAGAGATGCTTTTGTGAGCCACCGTCTTGTATGGTGTGTACACAACGTTTCCTCCCCCTCCTCATCCACCCCCTCACCGGTGGAGCTCTCTGATGGAAATTTCCGCCCGCTTTATGTTCATGTCAGATGTACTCTGGTTTTATCTGTAGCAGATGCTTTTCACATAACATTTAACTAATCGCATGAGCAGCTCGACTCAGTGCTGCCAGACCCATTCAGCACCTTCAATCCAAGCTTTAGCACTTCCACAAAATCCTGAAAATCCAATTCACTTGTAAAGTCAACAGGAAATCATTTACTGTATTTACAATATATCTATCCATCCATCAAGCCATCAATGTATGTTTTTATTTTACAAGTAAAAATCAGAATTTTGTAAATACAGTACAAAGCAAAATATTGGGAAATATTCTAAATTAAAATTACATTTCTTTCTATTTATTTAATTATTTGTTTGTTGACTGACAAAACTGAATTTTCAGTAGCCAATACTGCAGTCTTCAGTGTCACATGATCCTTCAGAAATCATTCTAATACATTGATTTACTGCTAAAGAAAAAAAAAATCTATCTGTCTGTCTGTCTGTCTGTCTTTATTCTATATATTCTAATATTATATATTATTTATATTCTGCAACATCTCAATAGATCTGGGACTTGCGCAAGGATCTTGTTTGTAGACTTGAGTTCGGCCTTCAATACCATCATGCCTGACCTTCTCACAGCCAAACTGACCCAGCTCTCCGTACCCTCGCCAAT
The DNA here is from genome assembly GCF_001515625.1 of Sinocyclocheilus rhinocerous. Classification (NCBI taxonomy): domain Eukaryota; kingdom Metazoa; phylum Chordata; class Actinopteri; order Cypriniformes; family Cyprinidae; genus Sinocyclocheilus; species Sinocyclocheilus rhinocerous. Next base: position 102,329 of record NW_015654527.1, read on the forward strand.
CTGTCAGTGGATCACCAGCTTCCTGACAGACAAGCAGCAGCTAGTGAGGCTGGGGAAACTCACATCCAGGACTCTCACTATCAGCACTGGTGCCCCTCAGGGTTGTGTGCTCTCCCCACTGCTCTTCTCCCTGTATATGAGCGAATGCACTGTAACAAACCCCTCTGTCAAGCTCCTGAAATTCGCAGATGACACTACCATCATTGGCCTCATACACAAGGAAGATGAGTCGAATGATTATTCAACCATTAACCCGTTTACAGATTAGTCTATTAAACGTTTGAGTGACATCTCAACAAAGATGAGCTTGTTGTCGAATCAGCTTTGTAGTGTTTGTAGCAGATTAAACATAATCAAGCTTGTTTGAACATGTATTCTGGGGTAATTCTGGTCTCTGTGTGGATCATCTATATCATTGTATCTGCTTCAACTTGCTGTTGACATTTCAACATCTGTTTTTTTAAGCACTACAGCTGCTGTCAGAATGTGCGGAACCATCCTGAAGTCACTTTATTTATTTTTTTAAGTCTCTGGTTTATTCCCTTCTAGCAAACAGCCGGTTAAAGTGACAGGTGTGACAGCGTAGTTTAGAGGTGACGTAATGATTTTGCAAGTAACTGCGATGTTGAACTTCATTTCATCTCTCGGACTTGTCACTTTCTCAACAAGGTTTGATTTTAGCAGATGTCGGGAATCCCTGGGGATTAGACATCTTCTGGATTTTTGTGTGTTTCGCTGAGTGGGAGCAAGACCTGTGACACAAGAATAGAGTTTGCCCTGATTCCAGAATGTAGAGTAGAGTCATTCTCTTCCTGCAGTGTTGGAAAGAAAGGCAGAAACTTTGGGTTGTCAGACTATACCTTATAATTGAAAGGCATATTAACATACTCATGCAAATTTAATGAACTAAACCTTTTCCAGGAGGCAGGAGAACAACTGTTTGGCAAACAAATTTGTCATATTATTATAACAAATCACACAGCCACAATAGAAAAGTAGGTCAAACACATAGTGGATGGTGAAACCAATCAGCTTGTCATGTGGCATTGAAGACAGGCATGCTGGTAGTCTTTCAGGCTTTTGACTTTTGGCATAAAGTCTGGTCTACTTTGCAGCTTGTTGTAATCAAAAACCGCCAGCTTAGACAGGAAGATACCTTCTGACTTGTTGTTAAAGGGTTTAATCACTCAAAAATATAAATTCTGTCACTGTGTAATGTTGAAAATTATATAAACAGAACAGAAACAGTGTTTTTGGACCCTATTGACTTTATTGTAAGGACAAAAACAGCTGAGGTTTTGTTTCTGCCTGGTATTAACCATGTAAGGGGCCGTTCACAGGGAAAAACGCTAGCCGCACCACTTGCTCCTTCTTTCCAAAGCGCTCTGTAGCTTGCGCTCCGGTTGCGTCTGCTGTTGCTAAGCAATCATGACGCTTCCCAAGTTTCAGCAAAAGATAAATGGATTTCCAGCACTGAAAATTGCTGGCAGTAGCTCTGCAACTAAATTTACACTAAATTTATTAAAAAATGGCTGTTCCTCCATCTTGGCTGAGCTTTCAATGTTGTTACAGAAAGGGTGAAGGTGATTGGTTGGTTCTTGTCACATGACCTGCGGTGCGCTTGCAGCATTCTGAAAAGTTGAGATGTTTTTACCTCGCTGCGGTGCGGACGCACCTGGAAAAAACTAGCGTGTCGCACCACATGCGCGTGACGACCGCGTCGCTCCCTATTTGTGCGTGCTTGCCACACGTCTACATTTGAAATAACAAACTTGAGCGCGCACAATTCGTGATATGTGAACGGCCCCTAAAGCACCCAACGTAAATTAAATCAATGATATCACAGTAATTCCCTTTCAATTGCCAAAAAAAGATTTGAAGCCACAAACATTTCAAACTTTGCCAAGTCCTTCTGAGAATTGTGTAGCAGCTAGCCAATCAGCTTCGGTTACATCCAAAAGTAGAAATTCCCTTCATAAGTAGAAGTTTACTTCATGATGTTTAACTTCGTCTGAAACTGCACTACCAGATGTCCTTGACTGGAGTCATTGTGAATGTTAATGATTGACTGTTTAAAGACTGCATGGCTTGTGGTCCACTTAGCTGCACTTACATTTCAGAATTATAAGGACATACATTTTAATTTGCAGTTTCGCTGTCACTGTTATGTAGCGTTTGATTAATGGCGTTCTAAGCTCGTTTCAATAATTCATGAATAATTCTACTTTATGGTCATGAATAACTTCCAAAATCTTATTCTGCTATTTTATGCATGTATAATGTATACATGAATTTGCGAAAAAAAGAAAAAAGGGCAGCACATTCTCGCTTCATTACATTTTCTGTTCAGAAGACTGTGGTTGAACAATTGATAGATATACTGATTGAGGGATAACAATCGCTTGATGAGAGATTAAAAAATAGAATGGAAAACGCAGGTCTTGTTCTGATAGACAAGAAGCAGGTCAGACAGTGAGAGAGACTGACAGCGAGAGCTTGTTTATGATGATATTGCCTTGACTGCGGGTTCCCGTGGTACGGGGCCACCAGGGAAAGGCCCAACTGTGGTGCTCCTGACCCCGATGTGTTCTCATCCAGCTGTACAGAGTCTTACCCAAAGGGTAGCGGGTTGTCTGAGTGACTACATTCACCTGTCTCTCATTCTGGAAACTTCTACAGCCAAAAACAGGAGGGTGTGGGGTGGAAGAGTCACTTAGCAGATGGATGAATAAATTATTTAGCGATGCTTCACTAAATCAGCCGTGTTATCGAGCAATAAAATGTCGGAGTGGAATGAAGCAGTTTCATTGATATCTAAGAGAACACAATAATAACAAGTGGACTGACGGTTGATGAGGCATTTCAGTACAATACAGTTGAATGAAGCATTGTGCTCAATAAATATGCATTGAAATATCACTATTGTTGTTGAAAGAACAGAATACAGAGAGTCTTGTCATAGCTGTGCAGTAACAATAGTTGGAGTTAGTATTGACACCCATACTACATTACTGCTGTGTTTATGAAGTGAGACAACCATAATTAAATGGAAATATTTTGGCATTCATTGTCCATCTGGCACAAAAGCCAGAAGTGTGTCTTCATTTGTACATTTTCAGAGTCATTGAGTGAAGTGATCCATTCTTTATAAAAAAAAAAACTAAATAATTATTTTAACTATGGTTTGAATCGAATATTTCCCCTTGTTTGATTACTTGCAAATGAGGTGCCACCACTTAAATGCTAATTACAATGACAACATCAAATGCAGACACTGTGTTCATGTATTCAGCCAAAACAATTTGATATATTCAATTATTGGTTTGTGTGCACATGAAGACCAAAAACTTTGGCTGCTGTTTATGGTACGAGCTGTACACATGAAATGTGCCTTGAGACCCCTTAGATATATTAAATTTTTAAAGTGAGAGTGATGCACTGATAATACAATTCTGGTGAATACCTATAATCTTATATACCGATAAGATAATTATTAATAATTATAATTATTTTCATGTTATGGCCCATAACTGATAAATGGCCAATAAGTTGTATTCACTCTATTTTAACTATTGTAAGGGAAACAGGTCAATTTAGCTCAAAAGGAATCATTTAAGATTTTAAAGGGAATTTGGACAGAATCACAGTTTTACGGCTGATCACTGAGACGGCCAGCGATTCATTGAACGAGCCGTATGACATCAATTCTGCAATGGATATTTATATCCAAAATATAGTGAAAACACTATTAATTAGCACAGTAACAAGATCGGCAGTTTAAGACATTAACTTGTAAGCACAAAACAAGATACTTCTCTTTTCAATATCAATAAGGCTTTATTGGATAAATCTAAGACATATAAACTAATCTAACACAAATCTTAGATTGTCTGATTCGGTCTGATATCCTACACTATGCATTGAATTTTATTGTGTTTTAGGAATACTATCCTGACAAAAAATAGCAAAAACAAAAACATCTATTTAAAAACAGCTTCTGCTGCATTTAAACTTTACATTATAACATGTAGTATAAAAAAAGAGTATCAAAATTAAGAAATGTGCATTAAAAAATGTGTATTTAAATTTTAATGAACATTATATGACAGCAAAAGTGATCTAAATGTAAAAATTAGTGTGGGGGGAATTAACGAAACATTAAACATCCGATTTCTACAGATAATATCGGCCAATAACCAACATGATACCAAGACTTAATGTATCCCTAAATTTGAAATGTGATGTCCTAATGCATTTGGTCCTTGTTTATTTGTGTTTTCCTCTTTTTTTTGAAAACCATTTTAGCTGTCTTAAGCATTTTACATTACAGCAAACAACACAGCCTAATGGCATATGCAATTAAATGTGGATTTGCTCTTGGCACATTTCCATCGGCTCTATTTATCTTTCCTCAAGGGCAAAAGAGATAGACCAGCAGTTTTTTATGCGTGAAGTGCACCTGAACGCAGCATCGCAAGCCATATGACACGGGACGTCCCGTCGGCATCCAATATTCAATTATAGCTGCAGTAAACCAAATCTAAAATCCATCAAATACTAGATTCGAGTTACATAGCACCACCAAAAGGGCTCCAAAAAAAACAATATTTGCAAATGTTTGATCAATGATTTTTTGTGAGTGAGAGGTAGATTAGACCATATGGTTTGCTCAGTAATAAGCCTCCCATGGTAAATCACAGAAAGGCATGGTGTGTGTTTTAATGCGGCAGCAGATATTGCAGCGTTACACACAAGAATTGGAGCCATCTTTGCTTCTGGGTGGCAGGTGGCCACCAGTTATCGTGTACCGCGTTTGGAACTGAATACACCACAACTTTAAACCCAGAGAGAGAGATTTGTGACATGGTCATGCTTTGAATGCTTACTTTCTTTGTATTGCAAAAATAGACACATTTAATGCAACACTTTCAGAAGGATTTGTGCATTATTCTTTTCTTCAATTTACTCTCCGACACTTTATCTTTATGTTAATGTCTGAATTGATTCGCTAATGCATATTGGGATTTAATGACAAAAGCTCAATTAGCTTCTTGGTAAATACCATTTCAGAAAAGATAATTCACTGGTTCACCATTACTTTCGAGTAACGAGGGAGTTTGATGACTTTTTGTCGTCCTCTGTGGAGAACGTGATATAGGCATTGTTTCTTTATCTGAAAATTATGCAGGACCATTAACTGGCTTCCTTCATTATCCTTACTCCGACTGCGACAACTGTCAAGCGAATTGACTTTAACTAATAATAACTTGCTCTCTTTTTCCTGATGGATTTCTCTTGGTTTTTCTGAGGTAAACAGGCAGCTGCCAAGGAGTTCTCAAACACCATGCATGAACGTTACTTAGTTGGCTCCCAGAGGAGACGAAAAATCCCAAACTTACCCAACCAATCAGGCTTAGGAAACAAAACAGCTCAATTAGTGTTTTGTTGTGTTTAAGAACATACTTTTTTTTCTGGTATGTTGAATTCTCTTCACTGTGATGTCAAAAACCTCTCGGAAGACAGCTGTCTTTCTTATACAACACTTAAAATAGACAAGGTGGTAAACAGAGCCACGCAGAAACTATTTCAATTGTTCAATGCGATGCCAATTTGTGGTATGGAAATACAGCCCAGTCCTCCTGTGTGGGTGAGCGTATCTGGCTTTATAGCATTAGCGCTTCATGGAAACAGACGTACCTCTAGAGTATTAACTACATAGGTAGTGTGACCTCTGCGTTTGGTAATTGAAACCAGAAATATTCAGTCTGTACTGTACCGTTCCCTCCGTTTGACCAAATTGAATAAAGGTACTGAGGGAAATCAAGCCAATCAAAGTGAATCTTCTGAGACGTGAGGAAAAAAAGAGATGCAAGCTCTGTGATGCGTGATTGGACTGACGACATATGATTTGTTGGATGTTACAGATCTGAGAATTTAATAGAGAGAAATTCGGGCCATTCATATGACCTTCATATTTAGAGGTGCAAAGTTTGGCCTACGATAGGTTGTAGGGAGGGGTCAGGATGGTTGATTTGTAGTCCAGCAAACAATTAAATGAAGTCAGTAAATTTGTCAAGATTTCAGCTTTATTGGTTTCTAGTGAATGCCATATGACATTCATGATATTTGATTTGACTGGACTTGAGATTTCATTATTATTAGTTTCCCAAGGAGAAAAAAAGTGAATATAAATTATGTTAAATTAACGTTAAATCCGGGGCAGTTGTGGCCTAATGGTTAGAGAGTCGGACTTGTAACCCTGAGGTCGTGGGTTTGTTTCTCTGTACCGACAGGGATTGTAGGTGGAGGGAGTGAATGTACAGCGTTCTCTTCCACCTTCAATATGATGACTGAGGTGAGACCCTTGACCAAGGCGCTGAACCCCCAGCTGCCCCCCAGGAGCCGCAGCAAAAATGGCTGCCCACTTCTCCGAGTATCATCCGATTATTCAATTATTCCATTCAATCTGGCAAACAAAAAAAATGTTTCCGTATGAACCAAAAATTTAAATGTGTCTTTCCATGAAGAAATACACTTGTCAATTGGAAAGATGGCTTTTTTTTTTTTTTTACAAACATAAAACGATATTTTGACTCGACATCTTTTATTTTGTTTGTGGTTTAAAAATCGATTTATGGCTTCAATAATTCATCCGTGCATTGAACGGCACTGAAACGCCCCTTTCATTTGATTGATCAAACAGCCACGTCTTCTGTACTGCCTTAATCAACCCAGGCTCATTTGAAATACGTGCCTCTAAATACATTTCTGCAACACCGTTAGTATGTACCTTACTGCACGTTTTGTGGCAGTTTCAAAGTGAAATGTCCAGTGAGTGGTGCAAAAACACAGGTTCAATACGTGACCCTGGAAGTTTTTTTTTTTTTTCGTTGATATAGGCACATATTGCTGTGTTTTTTATTACGTTGCTTCAGGTACATATTGAGGCCGTTCATAATTCAAATATCCGGGGAGTGTTGCTAAAAGTTAATGATCTATCGTGTTGGAAATATCCCCTACACCAAACCCAACCTTAAACCTACCCGACAGTGTTAACAAATGCAAAAAAAATGCATTTGTTGATGCAAACGTGCCATTTGAACTTCTTTATATGTAGGTTTGAAGTGTTTTGTCGAAGCATAGTTTCACGAGATTCGTACCGGAGCTCTTCACCACTCAAGTGCAACTCCTTACAGCATGAGCTACCGAACAAACCTACTGAATATGTAGGCTACTGAATAATACCTACTGACGCTACACAGTATAAATCAGGGGTTTTCAAAGACACAACCTATACACAATGGTGCCTCCCCCACCCCTATTTTTATATAAATTTTAAATAGTAAAATAAATAAATAATACATTTGTTTAGAGCATTTTTAATACACATAAGCACAAGTCAAACTGCGATACCATACAGGACCACAGGGAGATGGCAAAAGACCACTAAACCTGCTGTCTTGCCTTGATTGCATATGCTACTATATGGATCCTTTCAGAAACACTAAACTACAACCCTTACTGTAAAATATGCTCATTTAGCCAGCATCCATTATAAAACACTCACAGGATGACTTTTGATGACTGGTATAGTGTTGATGACTGGTTTGTTTGCGCATCAATAATAACAGATGCACTCGTGCCGAATATACCAATTCTGTAAGTCATTGTAATCTACTTTTTCTTGATTACTGGAAGTGACGCCTGGCAAGTCACATAAGCATATAATTATGTGCCCAGCAACATATTTCATCTTAAAATTGCATGCACTGTTAACAGTGAGTAGTGGTGTGCGACAATATTTTAAGTTTTTAAGTTTAAAAACATTGGCAGTATGGTACCGATTCTTTATTAATTAAGGCAGTACAGAAGACGGGGCTGTTTGACCAATCAATTGAAAGGAGCGTTTCAGCACCGCCCACATGCACATGAAATATTGAAGCCATAAACCGATTTGTAAACAATAAACAAAATAAGAGATGTCGAGCCAAAATATAATTTTGCGTTTGTTAAACAAAACTAAAAAATGAGCCATCTTTCCATTTCTCGAGTGTATTTCTCCACATAACGTCAACTTTCAATTTTTGGCTCATACAGGAAAAAAAAAAAATTTGATACTGACCGATTTTTTACAGTTTTTTATTTGCCAGACTGAATGGAATAATTGAATGATTGGATGATACACGGACCCCACTGCCCCGGGTGTGTGTTCACTACTCACTGCTGTGTGTGTGCACATGGATGGGACAAATGCAGAGCACAAATTGCGAGTATGGGACACCATACTTGGCTACTCGTCACGTAGCTTAAATAAACTCTTTAGAAATGTGGCATCCAAACCAACCACAGCCAGTCATCAAACAAGAAGCATTCAAGTTTATTTTTCCAAATAAGTAAAAGAAACAAAAGCAGACTGTGCTTTATCGTGCCTGAATGCTAGCTGTTGTTTTCACGGGAAGTTCGGCAGCTGCGCTACAGAAAGCTGACCGAACATCCCTGTTGAGAAACACTACCATACTAGATAGCCGAGCCAACTGTTGTTGGACACACACACATTTTCTTGCTTGAAGGACTTACATCCTGCAAGTTATTAGTCAAACATGGTCATTTTCTTATGCATAAATATGAGCCCTGATTTCTGCACAAGCCTTAATCATTTGACGATAATAACACAGCTGATATCAGTCAGCTGTGCACATGGCTGCTTCCTTTTATGTGTTAGTGGACTGAATGATGATGTGAATTAAGGGACTCAGCATCTGTTGCAGCAGGTTGTGTTTTGAGGAGTGCTTTTAATGATCGTTTCGCTATTGATCAAGGCCCAGCTCTGTTTAATCTGTCAGAGTTCTAGCCTGGTGAAAGCCATGGGAGACACAAGGCCTGGTTCATTTGATTACCTCTGATCAAGAGCAAACGCGTATCTCGATCGTAATTCCCCTTTGGATACTTGTGTTAAGGGCCTTGATCAAAGGCATGATGGGATTACGCATAGAGAGCAGAAAGGCAAGGAACGAAGGAAGAATGGAGAGAGATATGACAAATGATCCATCTTTATGCTTGACACATAGAACCTAATTTGCACAGATATGCAATTTATGCTTCACACATAATGTTGCACTATTCTCCAAAACAACAGGTGGCAGTGTGGACAAAATCAGTAAGAAGAAACAGTTACCAGAAGTGTTTAGCAGAACTTGTCGTTTAACCATACTAAATAAGATGATATACAAGAAGTGGACTTTGTATTAATACCATATTGTATTTGAATCCAACTAGTTTTCCCTGAGGTGATTAAGATTTGTATTTGTTTGATATTTACCAAACATTGAGTGATGGGAGCAAAGAACCTTTTCAAAGCTTTGAATCAAATGAATCAATTACTTCCCAAAATGATTCACTATTTCAAAGTACTTGAATCTCATCATGCTGGTGACACCTGCTGGTCAAAACTGTGTAAATGCAATAAAACATGCATGAAAACATCTTTAACAAACCCATTGCAAATGTTTTATTGAAAGTATAATATATTAAATGCAATTAACAAATCATCAAATACCATTAAATATGAAGTGTCAGTATAATATGTGTTCTTTTATTAATTTACAGGGCTTGTTTTGTGGGTTTTATGAAGGGCTTGTCTAAACAGGCCAATAATAGACTTTTAACTATTACTCTTCCTTTTAATTACACAAATGTCTCATTAAAATGTCTACAAATTAATAAAACTCACATAAAAAATAAATAAATTTAAAAAAATCACATGACTGGCAGTTTGATAGACGCTCCAAACCACTGGTTCGAAACAATTGATTTGCAAAGGTTTTGAAGCTTTACGAACCCATCACCACCAAACATATCAAACAAGTCTTAGTTTTTCATTCAACTGAAAATTACCTATTGTTTTCAGCTGGATTATGATTACCTTCTTCGAATATGTAAGGACCACCTATTCCCACTTCTGCAAAGTGCACTTCATTTGTTATGATTGAGGTTCATTTTGATTTTAGCTCTGTGTTTAACAAAGATCTCATCAAAAAATATGATATTCCTACCCAACCGTGCAACCCTCCCATCAAGATCAAAGCTGTAGACCATACCTCAATTGGAGAGGGGATATCCCTTCAGACCAAGCCATTAACACTCCAAGTTGGTTTGTTTCATCAAGAATTAATCTCATTGTATGTCATTGACTACCCTAAACATGAAGTGATCCTCGGACTTCCATGGCTATCCATTCATGACCCCATCATTTCCTGGCATCAGGGTGAGCTGACCAAGTGGTCCACTTTCTGTGAGAATCAGTGTTTTTCCCAAGTTCCCCAACCATGTTTCACGACTAGCATAGAAAGTCCAGAAATTAACAAGACTGTTAACATCCCCAACTGTTATGACGATCTGGCAGACATTTTTAGTAAAACCAAGGCCACACAATTACCACCTAATCGCCCTTGGGACTGTGCCATCGACCTACTTCCCAATGCAATGCCTCCAAAAAGTAAGATCTACCCTCTGCCCAGAAACTAAACCCAAGTCATGGAAGAATATATTGAAGAGAATATATTGGCCCTCCATGTCTCCAGCTGCAGCAGGCTTTTTCTTCGTTGAAAAGAAAGATGGAGGGTTAAGGCCTTGTATTGATTATAGAGGACTTAACAATGTCACCGTGAAATTCCGCTACCCCCTTCCACTGGTTTCTTCAGCCCTAGAACAGCTCCGTGAGGCTACTGTTTACACCAAACTTGACCTACGGAGTGCATATAACCTGATCAGAATCAAAGAGGGCGATGAATGGAAAACTGCCTTCCTCACCACTAGGGGGCACTATGAATATCAGGTTATGCCGTATGGGCTTGCCAATGCTCCAGCTGTTTTCCAGTCGTTCATTAATGAGATTTTCCAAGACCTTCTGAACCAGTACATAATAGCCTACATTGACGACATCTTGATTTACTGAAGATGAACATATCAACCATGTCGAGACCGTCCTCTCTCGACTACTAGCAAACCAAGTGTACATCAAGGCAGAAAAATGTGAGTTTAATGTCAGACAGACTTCATTCCTGGGTTAACATATCAGTCACCAAGGAGTAGAAATGGATGAATCCAAGGTCAAGGCAGTCACGGAATGGCCACAACCATCCACTGTAAAAGAGCTTCAAAGGTTTCTGGGGTTTGCCAACTTATATAGACGCTTCATCAGAAATTACAGTATGATTGCTTCCCCTCTGACATCCTTCCTGAAAGGAAAGCCTTCGAAGTTGAAGTGAACTGAGGAAGCCAGCCAGGCATACAATACATTGAAGGAAGGGTTTACAATAGCCCCCATCCTGAAACATCCTGACCCCAATCTTCCATTTGTGGTGGAGTTAGACACTTCGGACTGTGGAATCGGAGCTGTGCTCTCCCAACGCCATGGCCAACCCGGTAAACTGTATTCATGTGCATTCTTAAGAAAGTTAACTGCAGCTGAAAGGAACTATGATGTTGGGAACAAAGAACTCTTGTCCATGAAAGCAGCCATCAAGCAATGGAGACACTGGTTAGAAGGAGCAGTCCACCCCTTTCAAGTAATAACTGACCAAAAAAATCTAGAATACATCAAGAGTGCCAAACGACAAAACCCATGCCAGGCTCCCTGGTCCCTTTTTTTCACCCGATTCCAGTTTACGGTGACATCGCCCAGGCAGTAACAATAGTAAGGCAGATGCTCTATCCAGGCAGTATGATCTCCCCATTGAAAGCCTCACACCAGAATGCATACTCCCACCTTCTATTGTCATCGCTCCTATCACCTGGGACATAATGGAGGAAATACAAAGGGAACAACTACAAGAGCCAGCACCTGTCAACTGCCCACCAGACAAACAGTATGTTCCACAAAATCTACGTCACAGAGAAATGCAATGGGTCCACACTTCTGTCAGCTCTGGCCATCCAGGAATATCCCACACTCTTCACTTACTGCAAAACTCATTCTGGTGGCCCTCAATGACCAAGGATGTCACTACTTATTGTAAAGCCTGTCAAGTCTGTGCCCAATCAAAGACCCCCAAGGAGTTACCTTCAGGTCTCCTCCAACCACTGCCCATCCCACAACGTCCCTGGTCATATCTATCTATTGACTTTGTCACAGACCTGCCTCTGTCCAACGGCTTCACTGCTGTCCTAGTTATCATTGACCGTTTCTCCAAATCTTGTCGTTTGGTTTTTCTAAAAGGACTCCCCACAGCCATGGAGACTGCACAAGCACTGTTTCATCATGCCTTTCGAATTTTTGGTATACCAGATGATATCGTCAGCGACAGAGGAGCCTTTTCCCAAGTTTGGAAAGCTTTCTGCAAACATCTTGACATCAACATACGCCTCACGTCAGGATACCACCCTCAGGCAAATGGACAAGTCGAACGATTAAACCAAGAGATAGGCAGATATCTTTGATCATATTGTAGCCGAGAACAACACCGCTGGTCTGAATTCCTTCCATGAGCTGAATATGCACAAAATTCATTGACTCACTCTTCCACTGGTTTGACTCCCTTCCAGTGCGTCCTTGGGTATCAACCCCCTTTGTTCCTGTGGTCTGGCGAACCCTCATCGGTCCCTGCGGTGGACAATTGGATCCGGCGTAGTGAGAGATTGTGTGACAGTGCACACGTACATCTTCAGAGAGCCGTGAGAGTACAGGAACTCCAGGCCAACAGACGACGTCGCCCACATCCTCCCTACCAACCAGGACAGCGGGTCTGGCTCTCTACGAGCAACCTCAAATTGTGGCTACCAAGCAGGAAGCTCAGCCCCAGGTATGTTGGTCCTTTCAAAATTCTAAGAAGAATAAATGAGGTCACATATCAGTTAGAGCTTCCTGCTAACTATCGTATCTCTCCATCCTTTCATGTTTCGCTCCTCAAACTGGTCCACCCGGAGGCTGACCCCGACACTGAGGCTCGAGAGCCACCACCACTGCTGGATATTGATGGAACTCCTCCAGCTTACAAGGTGAATGAGTTACTGGACTCAAGACGGAGAGGGGATCAGCTTCAATATTTGGTGGACTGGGAGGGCTATGGACCTGAGGAGAGATTGTGGGTAGCCGCCCACGACATCCTGGATCCCTCTCTCATCGAGGACTTTCATCGAGCCAGACCCGATTGACCAGCATCACGACCACGGGGATGCCCACGTCGAGCGCCAGAAGGCGCTCCTAGAGGATGGGGGTTCTGTAACACCGCACCAGCAGAGGGAGCCCTTGCCTGAGTACTGACTGTGTACCGCTTTTAGGTTTTTATGTCCTTAAGAATATATATTTGTGGTATAAGTACCTAAAATCTCAATATATTTTTACAGCTCCTCTCTCAGGAGCTCTGCTGAGAACAGGTCGATTTTGGCCTGTCTAATTAATATTCATGAGCCTCTCTTCTGATTGGCCTGTTGTGTTCTGAGTGACGCACGGCCAGGCCAACCATAGGTAACTAGGGTCAGCCGACATCACAGCGCTAGCTGGAGGCAGCAAAACAAAGAAGAAACTGGAGACGGCTCATTCAAACCAGCGCAGATTCGGCTACACATGAAGCTTAAAATATCATCTTGTTGTGATGTTGGGTGCCAGAATCGACGTAATACAGCCTCAAATTAGAAATTTGATCGCATATCTGCTGCAACTGCCAGACAAAAAACCGACGACAGCTGTGGTTAAAGGCGATAAAACGAGCAGACTGGACAGAAACGATCGTCAAAAATGCTCACGTTTGCAGCTCACACTTCTTATCAGAAAAGGTTCAATAAAGTATTGTCTTTTGTTTTTATGGGCGCGTCTACAGATTTCTTGCCATATGTCTGTTTCTTGCATCTCACGACTATGTCGTGTATGAAATAATGTCTGTGTGCATGTGTGTAAAACAACAAACTGACGATTTATATATAATAATTTGTAATTGTATGTACATTGTTGTGATTCATTGTGGCTGGAACAATAATGTAGCTGTAAAAATAGTTGCCTGCTGAAATTGAAATGTATATACATCTTCATCATGACTAGATAGACACGGTGAGTTTGTCTTTACTATACATGTTAGATGTGATCCACCTCATAGTAACAATCCTGTCAGATCGTCCATCCTTTGAGTGAGAGTGTAACGTTACAGGTCGGCCGATCTGGTTTCGTGGTTAAAGTTAACCTTTTCAACATGTTTCCATGTTGTCGTTGCTCAGCAATAGCATGGACGCGATGTTGTCTGGGGGTTTGGCAAAAGGAGAGTGGGACAGTGGGCGGTGCTCGGGGTGGTGACTGAAGGCGGTGACTGTGTAGTTCTGACGTCAACTTTTTACGGAAGTCACAACGGTTCGTGAAAAATCACAGCTACTTTAGGCAGGCTGTGTGCATTTTATTGTGGACTGACTGTTTTCAAACTTATATGGTAATTAAATAGCCCCTAGACCTCAGTTATCGTGAAAAAAGCAAGGACATTTCAGTTTTGACAATATAGGACCTTTAAGTTTGTTGGATTACCCCTTTGCATTGATAGCCTGATTTGGACTGATGACTGTGTTTGGACCTTTTGCCTGCTTATTCGTCTCTGCCTTTTGGATTACCCTTGTGTATGTTGACGGATTGGACTGCTGTTGTGGTATTTACTTTCTGCCTTGCCTAACGTTTCTGTCACTTAAGTCTGCTATTAATAAACTTCTGCAAATTGATTCTAACGCCGCCTCAGCATCGTTGTTACAACTCTACATAATCTACTAGTCATAATGATTCCAGGAGAGTTCAGAATAAATCAAAATTTTATTTATCAGGTAAGAATGTATCAGTTCAATTACATAATGGTCCAATGGTACACCAATGGTCACAACTGACCAGAGAATTCTACTAAGTTCTCATCTTTCTCATATAAGTGACCAAACACGAAAAACAATAGATTCACAAGATACATTATATGTGTAATATAGACATTCTTAATGAACTTTCAGTGACTTGAGCCTGGTGGAGGGGGTTCATTGATAAGTAAGAGAGAGTTTGGATAAGGCGATATCCTATGGTCTTTCTCTGAGGTCTTCTCTCCAGATTAGTGAGTTTTATTGTTTTATTGCAGGGTGTTTGATTTTGTGTTCTGTTTTAGCATGAAAAACATCCTTACAAATCCTTACTTGACAATATATATATATATATATATATATATATATATATTGTGACGAGGACGAGCGTCCCGAAGCTTCATCAGCGTCGCCCTGGCAACAAGCGAGGAACACCTGGCCGTCCTCATCACAGGCTGATCGGTCACAGCTGCAGCTCATCAGGCGGCGGCCACATAGGTCCGGGTCATCGAAGGCAAGGAGGTTCAGCCTGGGCCCCACCCTCTCCCGCATTTCGTCGTCCAAAATGGCCTGCTCTACTGTGTCGCGCAGTGAAGTGGGGAGGAAAAATTATTGCTGGTGGTGCCACGCACAAAAACGGAGACCGTACTGGAGCTGGCCCACTCACATCCCTTGGCCGGGCATCTCGGGGCCGGGAACACCATCCAGCGGATCCGCAACCGCTTCCACTTGCCGGGCTTGGAGGCCGAAGTGAAGCGGTTCTGCCAAGCCTGCCCGACCTGCCAAGTGACGTCACCCAGGACGCCTCCCCCCAGTCCGCTGATACC
>NW_015654527.1:118589-119606 GCF_001515625.1 Sinocyclocheilus rhinocerous
ACCAAGACCCAGGTACGAGCCTTTTTAGGGTTGGCCGGATATTATCGCTGCTTCATCCCTAACTTCTCCTCTTTAGCCGCCTCCCTGACAGACTTGACCAGGAAGGGGCAGCCGGAGAAGATACAGTGGACACCAGCAGCGGAAGAGGCCTTCCAGAGGGTGAAGGGGGCCCTCATCTCGGAGCCCGTCCTCCGAGCCCCGGACTTTAGCTGCCCCTTCCTGCTGCAGACGGATGCCTCCGACACGGGACTGGGAGCCGTCCTGTCACAGATCCAGGAAGGTGAGGAGCATCCGGTCATTTATATTAGCAGGAAGCTGACCCCGGCCGAGAGGAACTACGCCGCGATGGAGAAGGAGGCCCTGGCCGTCAAGTGGGCAGTCCTTGAGCTGCGCTACTACCTCCTTGGCCGGAAGTTCACCCTGGTTACGGGCCACGCACCCCTTCAGTGGATGGCCCGCGCTAAAGACACCAATGCCAGGGTGACTCGATGGTTCCTCGCACTCCAGGACTCCGTGACGACCGTCCCGAAGCTTCATCAGCATCGCCCTGGCAACAAGCGAGGAACACCTGGCCGTCCTCATCACAGGCTGATCGGTCACAGCTGCAGCTCATCAGGCGGCTGCCACATAAGCCACGCAAGCCCTGCCATCTGGGAGACTTCTCCATGAGACTAAGCACTAACTCGCCCTCTCATTTCTCCCACAGACAGCAGCGTGTGACCGACCAGCCCCACAGGAGCACTGCACGGACACTCTGCACTGGGAAGACGGGAAGAGAGCACTCACGGCACCGGAGCACCTACCTGGACCTTTCTCCCTACCACCCACCTCACTAATAAATCCACCCTCCTGGGTATTTATTAAGATTTCCTTGTCGTGTGATTCTTCACCCCGTTACAATATATGTATATATAGTTTTTCTTGATATTCTTATTGAATTCGATTTATTACGCAAATAGTGTACTCAGGATGTGCTTCACAGTACAGAAACAAAATCTGTCTCTACTTCATTGCGTC
>NW_015654527.1:119864-126566 GCF_001515625.1 Sinocyclocheilus rhinocerous
TATATATATATATATATATTGCAATCTAGTTACATTTAAACACACACATTTAGAAAAGAAGCAGTTATTTTTATTCTGTTTAGTTTAAACCAGAGCTGTTCAAGAACCTGTATATTTGAGTAAAATCACCAAACTCAAGTGTATTGTTTGCACGATTTTACTTTAGTGTACAAAAGGCAGTTCACATACTTATTTAAATAAATACCCTTTCTAAGCAAGGACGACTAGCGAGCTGTAACTGGCAATTTCACACTCTAGGCGAAAACATGGAGCTTTTAAACTTATTTGCAGAAGTTCTTCTGGCTCTAAAAGAACCTGGTATTCAAGCACATCTAGTAAAGACAACTTTCCCTCAAATTTGTCCAATAGGATTGAAACGCTGCACACAAAATTGTGCGTGCTTACAAATATTTGGATGTGCATAACTCGAGGGGTCAAAGTTTGATTCGTTAGCAGTTAGCATCCACTGGTAGATTCCATAATTACTCCATTCTGCCTACAATAAGTCTGTTTTTCTATTGACAGATTTTCAAAAGTAGTCATTTAGTTTGTGGCAGAAGAGCAACTGCCATTGATATGAATGAAAATGCTAACGGATTGCATTTACCAGGTGCTATAAACCACTTTGTGGCATGGTGAAACAGTCACTTTAATGCTCGATCCCTCGTGTTCAGATACGTTTAGCATAAACCAGGCTTTAGAGAGCTGATATGGATACTAAAGTATCCAGTGCTTTTAATAGGCATTTTCTTTTTTTTAAACATCCACATATTTTTATAATTAATTTAATTTATTTAAAATATTGTATTTACTATTTTAATAATTAAATTATTGTATTTTATTTTGTTATTTTTATTGTATTTTATTATTTTATTTTATTTTAATAGGAACACCTTTTTAAAATGTTTTTTTTTTATTATTTAAATTATTTTATTTTATTTAAAAATATTAATTTTATAGATTTTTGTTATTTTATTGTATTGCATTTTATCAATATTATTTTAATAATAAGTACTATTTTAGTTGAATATTAACATATTATTTTATTAATATATTTTTGTTAAATATTTATTGTATTTTATTTTGTTTTGTTTTGTTTATTTATTTTGAGAACTGAAATATGGATCTCAAAATGTGATCTCTCACTCTCTTTCTCTGGACATTGCAATGCATGCTAAGAATGATGCCCACTGACCTTGGTTGGATGGGAGCTCTTTCTGAGCGTTGTCAGAGCCCAAATGTTTATTTTATTTTAAGGGTGGATGGTTAGGTGCAAACCTCTCCGAGGTTCACTGGCGCCCATGTAGAGGTCATTATCATGCGACGAGAGAGAAAGAGCTAGCCAACAGCAAACCAGAGCCACAGGGGAGAGGATGACATACATTATTATGAGTGTGCAACCAGCGTTTGAACATCTGTAGTTTTGCTGATGTACAGTAAATGAAGATTAAAGTTAAGTGAATTGGAGATGAACACAGCCTGTTAGGCAGCATGTTTCCTGTGCTCCTCCTCAAAGCTGCGGGTGTGTGCATGTATGAGCGCGCCAGCCGTACACCGCATGATATGAACACAATTAAAATCTTCTGTGTGCTGTCTGGAATCAACTCTGTTAGCTGCAGATGCCAAAATGCATCACACTGACGGGCAGAAATGAGCACGAGGGCATTGCGTCCTTATGAGTGATTTTAATGAAGTCTGGTGGAAAGAGAATGATTGAAACGCTAATGAAGCAGTATAGACGGAAGACGAGACTAGCGAAAAACTATGGCTCGGGAGAATCTGTAAATCTTTTCTTGGGATTGGTGGGCGGCCCAATGCTTTAGGCCCAATCTCCCTGGGAAAGTCCTGCGGTGTGACAAATTCAACCCACAGTTGTTTTCTTTTGAATTATGCATGCCATTTACAGGTCCGGACTTGAGTGTGGATCAGATTTATTTATTTATTTTAAAACAAACACTCACAATGCATTGCTTTTTGAAGCTGAGCCTGCTGAAGAAATAGCACAGAGCTAGTCAAAAATGATGTATCTTTGTATATGTTTCAGATCAGGCCATTACCTGATTTTGACTAGCTTCTGCTACTGTATTTTTCCAGCATCTGAGAGCTAAAGGCAGTCATGTGCTTGTTTCAGCCTGGTTCTTCTTAATACAGTCATTAGGACCTTTCGCACCGCTTTAGTTCCAGAACTTAAATGTACAGTACTAAAGTACTGGGACGATTTTGCACGAACTATTTCCCAGTACCATTTAAAGGGTTGCATTCGCACCGACAGTGTGTACTAGGAAGTGACGTAAGCCGGTCGACAGCGACGTCATTTGTGTGCGGCGTTCAACAACAGAAACAAAGAAGAACAACATTAACAACAGGAGGATGGAGGACGCTGTGATCGGAGCTGTGTTTTTGTTTTGTCTCGCAGGTTTCACAATAATGGACATGGAAAGTCGACGTATCCATAAAGTGATTGAAAGAACGGAAAGGAGGACTAAGAATCTCCAAAGACAACTGGCAGTGCTACATTTGCTACAAGTGCCTGCACTTGAGCGTCCGTCCATCTATCGCTGTTCTCCATACTTGCGAAATAAGTTGACACAATGTTTACACGCCGTTTTAAATCATGGCGGGTGAGGGCGTTTTCATACGCGTTTGGCCAATCAATGTCTACTTACGTCACGATTAGTACCAGTTGTGCTGGTTAGACCCTGCTCCGGAGTAGGAGCTAATTTGGTTCTCGAAAAAGGCAGTCCGGTACTAAAATCGCACCCAGTTCCAGCGGTGCGAAAACGCCAAAAAGTGGGTAGTTCCACAATTAGTTCGGATACCATGAAAAGGTTCCCGCGGTGCGAAAGGCCCTAGTGTCTGAATCTTTATGGGCACCTTTACACCACTTACTTACTGAAGGTGATAATGAACTTCCTGCTGAATGAATAAAGCAGTGTATTAGCATCATGAAAAGTGCACGCTTCAGTGAGAATATATATATATATATAAGGGCTGTATACCATGTTAATTGTGTGAACACCCCTCTCCCACACCCCTTTTATTTTTATTTTTTATTTTCTGTTTTTGGCGAGGGACTTCGTAAACATGGTCTCAAATGAGTTTAATTTTAATTTTTATTTTTGAGATGGCTGTGAAAAAGTGGCCCTGAATTCTTTTCAACTATATACCTATAGTTCAATTCAACTATATACCTATAGTTTGTAATAGTAATACACTTCTTGTTTATGAATCTCTGAATAAATGTAAGTCCTTATGATTCTACTACGGTGCATGGTGAGGTCACTCTGTTGTATCAAGGTAAAGCGTGGCTTGAAGACCCAATGAGTTGAGCTAATTCAGTGCATGTTAATGCAGGTAATGAGAAAGGGAGTGAGAGAGATGAGATCAGGTCTGGCAGACACAATCATGGGTAATGATTGATCCTCTACTGACCTTGACGGAGCATGATAGATATATCTTGGAATCGATTTGTTAGATCTGAAAGCCCAGTATTAAAATATGCTGAAAGCAGTGTAGCCAAAATCACGGGTTCACCTTCATCCACCACAGATAACAGCATTCGTGCTTGGATCGCTCTGATGTGCCTCTCTCTGATTGGCTGATGATATTGTGGCTTTAGTCGCAGTCTTATCTCATGGCACTGTAGCATGTGTTTCTAGATGACTGTCTGAAATGCATTAAATACAGTGCGGTACAGGAGGAAATTTGGGTCAGAGGTCTTAGACAAAAAAATACAAAAAAAAACAAAAACAAATTCCAGTCTCCAATGTCACCTGATCCTTCAGAAATCATTATATTATGCTGATTTAGTGCTCAATAAACATTTATTATTATCAATGTTGAACACACTTGTTCTGGTTAATATTTTTTTTGTGGAAACTGTGACACATTTTTTCAGGATTCTATGATTAATAGAAAATTCAAAAGAACAGCATATGGAATATGAAATTTGTATGTGACATTATAAATGTCTTTACTGTCAGTTTTGATCGTTTTAATTAATCTTTGCTGAATAAATATCTTTTTTTATTAAAAAGAGCTTACTTAAACTTTTGAACAGTAGTGTAATATTGCAAAATTATTAAATTATTCATCTTCCCAAGGCTATAATAATTTACACTTTTTTATTTAATCTGTAACAGTTTAGTAGCATAATAAAAGGTGATAATGTCAATATCTAATGTATTATTTTTGATTCATGGGGATTATTGTATTATTATAATACAGCTATGCCATAAATATTAAAATGATTATTATAACAAAATGAATTAGCTTGAGCTGCTACAAATACAGTACATAAACTTAGCTCATGTTAAGAACTCTCACTATAGAGAGTTGTATAGCTATAGAGAAGACATTGTTTAATTACTTCACAACTAATTGCACGTCAAGGGGGTTGAATAATTTTGATTGCATAATATTTATAAATATTTTTGGGTGTATAATTATTTTTATATACTTTCTAATTTTCTACCTAACACACACACACACACACACACACACACAGACAGACACACACACACACACACTGTAGGAAAGAAATAAGACATATCTTTCCTACACCCATATCTTTCCTATACTTCTTTTTTTCTACACCTTCTTTTCACAATCCAGTTTGGCCCTACACTTTTTTTTTTTTTTTTTTAATACCTTGTTTCACTCAGAAATACATCACATTATGGTAATAAAATGAGTTGCGAATGCTATTTCAAATTGAGTTTAATGTGAGAAAAAGCTAAATCTGTCAGTGCAAATAAAAGAAAGCCTCCGCGCTCTGAGTTTGTAGGCCTATTGCTGGGTAGAGCAGTCTCATAAAAATAAAATGTAAAATCATATCTGATTCCAAATGTGCTGTCCCGCATTCAACCATAGAAGGACTCATCAGTTAACCTTCAGCTTGATAGAATATTAAAAGGACTTTTGGGAATTATTCGTACTTTAAAAGTGATGAATTGTAGAGCACTAACTGTCAAGCCTGTTTAAGGACCGCGAATTAGTCTAAGGTTTCTTTCACTGTCAAGAATATTCTTTTGTATTTGAAAACATTGTGTAAGTAGCCTGATAAACAGATTGTAAATGGTCTCAGCTGTGGCCGGCAGTGAATTTAAGATTTTCCGTCAGTGTTTTTGAGAGTGTTTCAATCGATGCAGTAGAATGCCATGAGTGATTTGGATAGTTGGCCAGTGCGCCTCTACACATTAATGAGTTGTCTAATTGATTTAATGGAGTTCCTCGCTTTCACTCTTCCCAAAAGAGGAGGACAATCTGGATCTGGCATTGGCTGTTTTGTCTTTGTTTTTAACCAAGCCTTGATTCCCTTTGGAACTGGTGCAGTGTAACGATGTGGGTTAATCGGGCACTAAATTAGGTATTAAACAAGGCTGATTCCTTAAAGAATGTTCTGGGTTCAGAAGATGTATGGATTGTATCTCTGACTTCTTTTTTTATAAAAACAAACAAAAATTGCATGTACAATTATGCAACTGAAATATGTGGGCCATGGCACAATTTTTGGTTTTAAACTTTCTGAAATGGCTCATGAATTTCCTTTAAGTGCATAAATATGATTCTTGTTTGATTTTACAAACCCATCAGCCTTAATGAGATTTGCTAAATAGTATATATAGCTTTATGCGAGTGTACTGTATGTATGCGAATAAAGTTGGATATACATTCAACATAATATATAGAGCTGTGCAATAATTTGTGTCAATATAAACACACACCCGAGATTTGCTTTATAGTATATGTTGCTTTATGTGAGTGTACTGTATGCACATAGGTAGCATGGGATGTACTATATATGCAACTTTAAATATGTTGTTGTGTGATAATAGTTTTTAACAATATACCGATCAAGCAGTTGAGATTTGTTTTATAGTATCAGTCATGTGGTGACCAAGACTAGACTTTTAAAAGATTTTCTCTTTTCTTATTTTTGGACCGATATGTGTTGTGTTTCAAAGAAGAGGATTTAAATTTTTAAACTATGTGTACAGTCCTCAAAAGGCCACACATAAAATTAGTGGAGATTTGCTTACTTCCTCCTCTGCAGTTGACCTCATCAAAACACTAATTTATGAAGTCTGACCAGAAGGGTTTGATACACTCCACTGCAAAATGTTGGAGGTTTCTTCATTAATGGCTAAATTAATTAGACATTCTTTTCTCAACATGTTAATGAGCCGTAACAGGAAGTGGTCATTATTGTTTTTTAGTTCAGCTTAGCTGTCAATCTCCTCCTTTCTCACATGAGGTCTCGTCTCCTTCTGGACTCCTTCAGAGACATAAAGAGAACAGACTGAAGTGCTCAAATGTCGGCTAATTGATGTGAATATTTAGTGGCACTGTGCAGCGAGAGGATTATTCTAATTGGGCTGTATTCATGAGAGGTTTTTCCATTCAAATGCCGCTATTGAGGGACTCAGATCTGTTTCACCTGGGTTTGTGGTGATACGGTAGAGCAAAGGAAGACTGAATTTTACAGATGTCTCTGTTCTTAAGAAAACACTTGACTGCCACACAGTAAGACTGTGAGGCAAAAAAACCCTTTACCAAACAAAAGGATATTTGCCATTTTTAAATGAGCATTTATAATGTTACAGGAAAATGTTTTGTGAAAAATAATCTACAGAAAGCAGGTTTGAACATATAATGTTTCTTTCTAATAATAGTGGGAGTCTCAAAATGTCAACATTTGAA
>NW_015654527.1:126603-133294 GCF_001515625.1 Sinocyclocheilus rhinocerous
ATATATATATATATATATATATACAGTGGTGTGAAAAAGTTTTTGGCCCCTTCCTGTTTTTTTAATTGTTTGCATATTTGTCACACTTAAAAGATTCAGATGATCAAACAAATTTTACTATTACACAAAGATAACCTGAGTAAATATAAATTGCAGTTTTGAAATTATGATTTCATTTATTAAGGGAAAAAAGCGGTCCAAACTCAGACAGGTTCTATTTAAGTGATTTCTTGACTCAACAGGTCTGGCAGTAATCAGGCCTGCATGTGGCTAGTGAAATTTAACTCAGCTTTCCAAAATAATATGGTTAATCACAGTTCTTTCATGATTAAGAGGAGGGGCAAATAATTTTTCACGTAGGGCCAGGTAGGTTTGGACAGCTTTTTTCCCTTAATAAATGAAATTATCATTTAAAAACTGCATTTTGTATTTACTTGCATTATCTTTGCGTAATATTAAAATTGGTTTGATGATCTGAATCTTTTAAGTGTGACAAATATGCAAAAAAATTTAAAAACAGGAAGGGGGCAAAAACCTTTTCACGGCACTGTATATAGTCATATTGTTTAAATTAAATACTATATCAGAATGACCTTAAATTTTGGCTAAACCAATGGTATGAATTTGGGTCTGTCTTTTTTGTTTTGATCAATGGGAGAAGGAGGAGCTCAGCTGGCTAATGCTGATGCCATGGGTAATGCTGATAACCATTTATTTTGAGTAAAAGCATCTGCTAAAATAATAAATGTAACGTTTTTTTCAATCAGCCAATAATTCATAATTAATTTATTAATTTGATTCTAAATTTGAATCTGCAGAATCTTTTGTGAAAGAATCATGATGCATACATGAGTCATTTTTCCCCCAACCTAATAAATGACTAATATCGAGTAGTTGGAAAGGTTTGCACATTAAATGATCAGCGCCTTAAAGAACAGGCTCCTGTTGTAATGATTCATCAACACGGCTGGGATCCATTTGCAGTTTTATTTGAAACTTCAAACAAGCAGAGGTCAAGACACAGATAAGGCAGTATCGTAGGGTAGACAGAATTGTGATCATAGACAGACCTGAGATCGGGGCAGGCAGAAATCGTTCGGAAACTGGGGCAGTCATAGGTCAGGGCAGGCGGCAATCCAAAGTCGATAGTCCAGTATCCAGAGCACAAGTCCAAGAGGCAGGCAGCAAACAACACGAGAAGAAGGCAGGCAGAGGTAATAACAGAAGGCAGTCCAATGTAACCAGAATAACACTCAGAGATGTTCACCAAGGCAAAACAAGACTTTGCAGTGAACCTGGGTGAAAGAGCTCATTAAATAGTCTAACGTAATGGGGAACAGGTGTAGGGGAATAATCAGTGACAGGTGCAGGGCTGATGGGAAATGTAGTGCGGGAAGGAAACTAGTACTCTGGTGATGGGGCCCTCTGGTGGCCCGAAGGGAGAGTAACAGGAGCGCTCTCTGTGACACCTGTTATAAGAAATTATTTGATCTTTATCATGTCCTGCTTATTCTGAGGATGGCGGCTGTGGGGTTCGGTGTGCCAGTGAGAAAGTAGAATGAACAAAGAGATGAAAGCAAGAGGAAAAGTGAAGTTCAAGCTCAAATATTGAGCCTTGACCACCTGACCCCTCAGAGTCACTCACCCTTGTAGAAGCAGAAATCTCAATTACTGTCACACTTAACATGGAGTGCAGGTCTAGGTTTCAGAGACCGCCTGGCCTCACCATGAGGTTAATTTACAGTCCAGGGAGGACAACCGTGCAGTATGAAGCATGGAATTCATGAGGCTCAGTGAGAAGGTCTCGACTCGACGGGTCACGTTTTCTGGCAAAGAGCACAGTGTTGTGAACTCGCTGCAAAACTCGTTTAACTCTTCAAGAGGAAGCTAAACTTGTGATTTGACCGAAATGGATGAGCTAGTTACTGAACTCAGGTGTGAGTGGACATATCAATCTAGAATTACAGTTGGGTGCATAAGTTTACATGCCCATTGCATATTCAAGATAATGTGACACCAAAGTGCAACTGTACTGATTGTCCAAATCAGATGAATCCGAAACTTGATTTCATTTCTTTTGAATCACCATTTGATGAATTTAACAGTAAAGGCTTTCTTTTTGGCAGATGTTTGGCAAATCTAACAACACAAATGGAGGGCAAACATAATGGTCTCTGATGTTTTGAAACAACCTATGAGGTTAGAGCTATTTCTGGTGTTGAAAAATAATATTTGTAAATGAAAAATCCAATGAATATTTTTCTTCTGGTGATTCCACAGTGACAGTCGCTATTAACACAACCAAGCGCTGAGGTGTTGTCCTAGTCCGGTTGAAAAGGGGGAGGGAAGAAATATCTAATTATTATTTCTGCTGACAACAGTGAAATGCAGCATATCGTTATTACTGCACAAATGTATGAGATTACATTTGTGTAAATGTGATGCCAGCAAGACCAAAGATCTAGGAATTGAAATGTAGAATCTGTAGGACATTAGAAAAGCCTGGAATTGAGGTTCGTCCCCTCGAGATGGGTAACTTTCATATAACAGGGCTCCTAAAGTGGTTTGAAGGCGATTTACATTTCATTCATTCACTAAAATAGAGGTGGACTTGCCTGAGGTGGACAAAACTGTTTATTTCATTTGTTGTTTGTTATCAACTCTTTTTTTTTTAGCTAGATGATCTTAGATGGCAACTCTGGAGTAGTGTGTTGTTTTTTTTGTGTGTGTGTGTGTGTGTTTAGATTATTTGCTTGTTTGTCTCATGGCATGTTGGGGAAAATTCTGGTTCTCAAATATAATAGGTTTTGTCCCCCACTCTATTTCTGTATTATAAATATTCCAATAGCAACCATGCTTTTAGATCTGTAGAATATTGCATGGCAGAAGAGACATTTGGCCTTGGGGAGTGAACCTTCCATTTTTAGATTTTCTTTTTCTTTTTCCTCTCTGAACTGTTATGAAGACTGATTCTTTACCCTCCAGCGCATATATTTCCATAGAATGTAATATATATTTTTTTCATATTTATTGATCATCCCATCCATCCGTTTACAAGCTAAAGATATCATCCTAGCACATATGAAAAAAGAAAATGAGTTAGTGTTGAAATTAGTTTGCGATCTTAGAGGATACACTGCAAGAAATGCATGCATGCACATACTCATCATTCTACAGTCACATCAGTCACTACAGTCACAACATGCTTTTAGAATGCCACATTGCACTTGGGATCTCTCACTGCTGTTCCAAGCCTAAAGGATGAGGTTTGCTGGGTTTCATTAGCCCTCAATGGGGCCCCTCAGTCTCATCTCTCTGGGTTCATCATCACAGAGTGCTGTCCCATCCCTTCAATTGCCACCCTGCAGCCAGGCTCCCTGGGTGTCGCGAGTTAACAGCACTGTAAATGTGTGATGAAGTGCACCGGAAGATAGCGACGCCTTGTCATACACAATAGGTCCACAAAGGGAGCGAATCCTGCACCAGTGAAATGTAAAGACACGTAGGGGACTGCTGGGCTAGGAAGCAGGGTTGCCATACCCATTGTTCTTCAAAAGGCCTTAAGGTACTGAGATGCTCAGAAGAATCTGCCACCCCTTATATGACCCCTGGGCCCTTCTTTGCACTCCCTGATCTTCAAGATTCCTAAGAAGAGCAAGGACCCTACACACTATTTGTTTCTACACTATACCTTCCTGGAGACTTCGTTATCTTCATTTGGGAGGGATCATAATAAGGACTGTTAAAAGGACTGCTTCCCTTCTTTTCCCTCCATCTTGTATATTTAGAGTGCAACAGGATGCTGGAGCCGGTGTGCTCCTTGCTTTCTGCTTTCCCATGGAATGCTGTTTTGCTAAAAGAAGCCACCACTCCTTGAGCCCTGGATCAGGAGGGAAGCCTGTGACTACTTGACCATGTACTTAACTTGACACTTCTTTGCACTCCCTCTCTTAATGTATTGACGTGCTTGATCCTCGCCTGTGGACCCGGCATCACCTTGTTTACCTTTGTTCACATTCGCTATATATTATAGGCAACTGTTCACAAATGTTGACAAATATTGTATGCTTTTAAATGTCTATGTGTTTAGTGTCAGTATGTGCTCTCTGTTTTATAACAGAAATGCTTCAGCAACAGTAATAATGTAATCAATGTCGAAAGTTGTCAATGTCAAATGTCATACCTTCATCATAAAACAGTGATCGCAAGATGAATCCAGTCCATCACACTTGAGCAAAACTGATAAAGTCAAGCGTCCATTGAAAAACATCCAATCGCATTTTTGTCCTCAGAATCGTTAAATCTGAACGATCTACTCTCCATCATCGTTCTTCATGAAATTATTTAATTTCAGCACTGTTTATGTTGTAAAACTATATATGATCGTATACATTAGACTCTCAACAACGAATGAGCCCGCCTCCAGAGTTTAGTTTTCATAATACCGCAGTAGTTTTATTCATAATATCCAAACAGTGCCATCGGATTTTGTGACGTCTTGAGATCCATAGCCATTCACTGTGTACACAGCCAGCCAGTGCCTTTGTGGTAAAATATTGACGGACACAACTTTTAGCCAACGTGAAGATGATTCCAGAATGTGCGGGATGTTATTGTCCAGGCATTGGACATCATGGTGTTTTATGGTTAATATTCTAGTGTGTCTAGTATGCGATTGACCAAGCAGCAAATGACAAAAAAATGGCAGTAAGGAGATTGCCTACTTCTGAACGATTTCTTGCTAGTCAGTTCATTGGGAATGTTAATGGGTAGCATCCCCAGGTATTGTAGGCCTTCTTGATCGAAAAAAGACCAATATACAGTACTTCCACCATGCCTAGTCTCAGAGGGCATATGTGATGTCCAGGCTTTGAGAGCCTAAAGGTGCGCTCACATTAGCAGGCACAAAAGGTTAATTGACTGTCGTCAATAGTGTAGTGATGTATGAAGCACAGCTTACACAAAAATCACTTTCAAACCAAACAGCCAACTTAAACCAGATGTGAAATCTGCATGAGGAAATCTTTCTTGAAACTCTCACAAAAAAATCTGAACTTGATGGATTCCTATTAAAATGACTGGATTTCACCCACAAAAAACTTGCCAAACAACAGTAAATGTGACCACACCTTAAGACAGCAGCATAGCAGTCTTTTAAACGAATCCACCGTATAAAGGTGGTGATTCAAAAGATGTCCTAAAAAGCAGAGTAACTCCTTCCCACTGATGTCATACTGGTGTTTAATGAGGGCCGCTGTGCTAGGCCAAGAGTGGGCCTTTAAGATTAATGCATAATTAGCTTGCTAAAGTTGTTTTGTTCCCATCTTAAAAATGCAAATGAATCTTAAACCTCTAAGTGACCATGTTATGTGTACACAAACTCAAGATTCAAGATTTTTATTTGTCACATACACAGTTATATAGAGAATATATAACCAGCAGTGAAATCTACTAAATCAGGTGTGCTACATAGACTGTGCAATTATTTATAAAGTACATAACAAACAACTAAACAGAGATATGAGTACACAATAAAGATATGAGTACACAACGGCTGGCGCCAAGTTCAATGTATGTACCCACACAAACATATGACATCTCTTCCGATATTAACCAAATCACAGTAAGTAGTGAGTAACACAGAGGAGGATTGACTAGCCCTCTGGCTAAACATGTCTTAATTTGCCCTTCTTAATGAACTTGGTAATTAAATCAAATTAAGGCCCATTAGTCGAGTGATTTTTCAAGCTGATAATGTGCATCCTCTTGCAAAAACTTGGTTTCCTGCAATTAGAGAAGCTTGAACAGAGACAAATTGGAGCTATTAATTGTGTACTCGTGTCTCAATACTGACAATAAACATTTTTTAATGAGGGGGAGGAACCGCGGACCGTGGCTAAAGAAATGGAAAAATTGTGGTCTGCAGCTAAATGCACTGAGACAAATGTAAACACAGTCTTTAGAGTTTCTTTCATTGAGTAGGAATGGGAATAGAAAGGGCAGAAATATATAACATTTTGAGTATCTACAGTAGCCTTTACGGCAGTGGTTGTTAACTGGCTGTTAAAAATGGGTCACAGGTCTGTTTTGATTGCAAACAGAAGGAGAAAAACAATATTTAATCAAATAATAAAATGCCATTAACCATGTAATCATCCAAAGTGAGGATAGCAAAAGCTTCCAATGTATTTTGTTGTTGACATCAAAGGCTCCACATTATCTAGTTTTTGTTTGTTTTTTTTGCCTCAATTTTATCTGTCACTTGGTAGGCACTATATGGATAGATCTCGTGGCCTCAACCTTTAAGAACTGTTTTATTAATGATTAATAACTGCTTGATTTCAAGAACATTTTTAGGTACACAATATTTTGCAAGTTTTGCTGGTTAATGCCATAGTGAACTTGGACTTTATACTGACACCTAGTGGTGTGGATGCAGCATCACAAAAATGTCAAAATTATCATCAACAGATGATTTCGTAGAATAAAACCTTTTTTAGGTTTCTGATATGACTGATGTGAGTGTTGCAGTTTTCTCTCGTGTTATTAGCCATGTGACATATAGTGTGACCGGTCTTCTGTTCCTTTGGCACATGTATTTAACACATGGAAACCACATTCAGATTTCTGCATCTCCTTCACAAAATAGCCAGATCGTTTCCAGGAATAGATTGTACTCCCCCACACACCC
>NW_015654527.1:134878-171604 GCF_001515625.1 Sinocyclocheilus rhinocerous
ATATTTTCCATTTTTTTCCAGAGCTGATATTCATGTTTCACTTTCCATTGCAATGAATTTCCACTTTCGGCTGCTAATTTTATGGATATATATAAGATTGAAATGAACCATATTCTGGCTGTAAAACCACTTTAGACAGACCCACGAAAAGACAAATAAGAAATGGATATTCCTTAATGGTTTATTCATGGTTATTTTTTTTTCAATTCAACTTTTTTAATACTTGTATTACCATTACCAATTAGAGCAGATAGGTCTCAAACAATTGCATCTGTTGTTATACTAATATGGAAAGCGTCTCTTCAGTAGTTACGTCTCTTGCATTAGTTACGGTGACAACATCATGTTTATCTTGATTGAAAGTGCCGCCCACTGTGCCGAAGTCAAGCCAATCTACAAAGTTGCAGGACGCCAATCTCAAAAAAGTTTGCAGAGTTGTCAACGAAGGACGACATGTATAATATCATCATCATCTCGCAAATCACAACGCACAAACTTAGTCCTCTACAAATCATTTGACTTTTAAATTTAATCTAGCACTCTGCTCTAATTTAACAGTGTACACGATTACATGGCAAATTAAAAATCCCGTCCGCATAGGGGTCGTCCTTCATAAATAGCCGAGACTGATTAAGCGGTTATCAGGGGTGTGCCAGCGTTCCGCAGGTGAGGGATGTGGCAGATAAGTGTCAGAAGCGGCTTCCATTTCCGCCCAACTTGGGGCTTTAGCAAGCCTGCTGAATGATCACACATATGCGCACATATCTCTGTCCTCCTCTCCTACTTTATGTACATGTGCACTCTAGTTTTGTTCCAAAACCTAGTTAGTGGCCTATAATTATAATTACCTCTTCAGGTGAGGCCATGTATATATATATATATATTTAGTCAATTGACTACTTACATTTAGTCAATTTTACTAAAATGTCATCGTAAGTCTGTCAACAGTTTAGTCAACATAATTGTTTAGTTTATGAGTTTAGTTCAAAAGTGCAAAATTAAACCAAAATTTGTATATTCTGTGTATGCGTAAACGGTTGTGATAGTATATTGAAAAAATGTTTTAGTTATTCATTGTGTTTGTTTTACACATTATTACAGAAAATGCATTTACAAGAAAGCATTACAAACATTGAAGAGAAATTATATGTAAGCTTGAATTTGTGCATGTGTTCAACTGCAATTATTTCATTTGCAGACAAAGATAAACATTTCCCCCCCCCCCCCCCAAAAAAAAAACAAACCAAACTCTGAGGTCAGACTGACCGTTTTGGTTAATGAATGCAAAACTATTTATTCTTATTGCATGATTTTATGCACACATAGTGAAAAAAAGGTGCCTTTTTTTCTCTCTACCCTTCTGTGATGTTATTACTGCTTAATAGAAATGATTCATACAAGCACGTGCACATTCCTAGTTATATTAAACAAATTTGCCAGCATACAGAACAATCATTTTGTTCTTTTTCCACCTTTCCATCTTTTCCCCATTCAATTTACCAACTTGCGTAGATTAATCAATTTGTAGATGGAACTTTGGTTTGAATAAAAGATGAGCTGAAGTGGTTTATTTGAATCAGAGGTTGAGATCCTTTGATGAGAAGAACTTTTCTGTAGCAAACATTAATGGATTTTTACTGTGCATACATATTTCACCCACTTACCCACAAAAATACATTTATTTCATTCTAAAAGGGAATCATGGCAATGCTTCTGTCTGTTAATTTAACTGATATTCAAAATTTATCAAGCATACATTTAATTATACATCTCATGCCATACTTCAATGCTCGGCTTTGGCCACACCAGACAAGCTTCAAATTTGGCTGAAGTTTATTATTAAAAAATGTCATACAGAGATATTCAGATAACTAAGAGAAGCTTGTCTGGATATGAGATGAGTAATATATTTATTATAAAGTCAGCATGTAGTCTCTGTTGAAACAGTGCTGCAATGCTTCATTAACCAGTACAATGTGAAATTACTATGGTTGGCAGCTTATTAAAAATGTTATTGAAATAATTGCATGATATGTCATTTAATTAATCGAATTAATGGCATAAATCAATATTTCATGAAAAACAGCCAATAAATTAGGACAATTCAGAAAATTATATTATTATAGCAGACAAAGTCATTGAACATACATTATGAAAAATAACTTTAGAAATCAGAATATTGTTATTAAAATAGCTTTATCTTTATCAAATCTCCAAACCTGCATTGCTTGTTTCAGTATTATTAAAGTGCCCCTATTATGCCATTTTTAAGGTTCCTAATATTGTTTTTGGAGTCTCCTACAATAGGTTTACATGCATGCAAGGTCAAAAAAAGGCTTTCATTTTCTCAAAATATGCATTTAATATCACCTAATTTTCCAACGATTCTCAAACAATTCGTTTGAAGCAGTTCTAAGATTCAGTCTCTCTAAACCCCTCCTTTCCGTGAGCATACTCTGCTCTGATTGGTCAGATGGCCCAGTCTGTTGTGATTGGCCTACCGCTTCCAGTGCATGTCGGAAACGATACGCCCATTGCCATAGTTCTGTATTTTGAATGCTCGATAGAAAATACAAACATCTATTGTTTCTCAAACTTACAGGTTGTGATTCAGTGGAGCCAGCTGGTCCTAATAAACTGGGTACTGAGCCATCTTTCAAGAGCAAGTGTTTTGTGAATCCCGCATTGAACTCCCCGAGATTAGAGAAGCAGTCGTCAGTAAATTGTCAGGAACACAAAAAAAGATTAGGGTTGTACTGCTGTGGTACAGTTGAAAAAAATAATTTTAACCCCTGATTCTTTGTAGCCTCATCTTTCGGAAGTGAAAATAAAATGAATCTACTTTCACAGCGTCTTCTCGACATGATGTTAACCACACAAACAAGCTACAGTGTTTGGGGGCGGGTCAACATAGAACACAGGCAGGCGTTATGCAAATGTGTTATCCTATTATGTGTAGACATCACGGAAGTGGAATTCGAATTGCTGACAACTCGTTTAGGCTGTTCATAGTCAATTCTTTCTTTTGGGAGATAACTTTATTTATCATGCACTTTCGGCTTCACAACTTTTCAGATTGTTTACATTCACATACAGCTACTGTACATTACACACTGCATGCAAGTCAGTATTCGAAATGGCATAATAGGGGCACTTTAACATCATCCACATGATTGTGCGCAATATTCCAGGACTTCTGAAGTCATAGGTTTGTGTGAAGTATGGATCAATATTCAGATTTTGGCCAAATAAATAATGTTTTCGAGTGAACTTATGAAGCCTATATGATATACCAAATGTTATTGCAAAGCTTAGTTGGAGTGGATTTTGTGGAAAAAGTCTCCACAACTATCATTATGTCAAGCTCAAGGGATCTGTGCTTCACCTTTTTATCCAACTTTTGGCTTTCTGCTCTCATATAGTGTCTTTTACTCTTTATTATTGTAGTCTCTCGCTTTAGGATATACAGGCTTCTATTTCCCATGTCTAGCCATGAGTTTCAGTGACTCCTGCTCCTAACGGGGGGAACCAGAAGGCTCGGGCAGCCGTACATGTGCCTGTAAATCATTATCTGGTTGAAATATGAATCGCTTAAGACTCATGAGACTTGGCGTCACATGCTCTTAGATGAGGATGACAGTGATCCAGAGGGAAGGATACGATGTTGTACCATTAACACTTTTTTTTTTTTTTTCACTGGGGACAACGCGCAGCAGAACATGGCCTGCACCACAGGGACCTTCAGCGGGTTTGATCGCTCGCTGAGTGCTTTGATCAGCACGTTTTCCCTGGTGGTTATTGTCCTCTTCCTCACGGCGAAAGAACCTTGTGCCAAAAATATGACGGATATTTATCAAAAGCAATAACATTATTTTAGAGTCACTAATTAGGGAATTGTAGTTTCACATTTATGTCACTTCGTTTTAATTAAAGTCAGGGTAGGTGATTTGGATAAAAAACATTTTGTGTTATGCTGGTTGAAAGTTTCTTCACATCCCAATAGCAATTACTAAGCTAAGTGGTCTAAATGTATTTATATTGTCTGTGGAAAGCGTAGGACCATAAAATGTTCGTCCAATCAAAATGAACGGTCCGAACATTACGGAAACCCTGTTTGCGCAGACATGATCCATCATCAGCGCGTTCTAGCGAGAATGGAAGGCGTTATTATTGTAATATTATGCATTTCGTACGGTTATATTTTCTCACCGGTAAATGAGACATGAGGTAATCTGACTGCGTTGCATTCAACGCTCCACCAATGCCGTCTCTCATCGTGCCGCTGGTCTGCCTGAGGCGTGGCTTTGCAGTGTGATTATGCAGAGAGGTTGGGATCTTGCTTTCAAAGCTAGCTTGCTATTGCTAGCCTTTCCGAAATCGCCTACTCTACCTTTAAGGTGACATAACATCATTACTCGGCATGTCTCTTTCCGTAGTTTGGTCCATGTTATGTGTTGGAAGCATACTTTTGACATTAGCAACCTATTTTATTTCTATTATGATAGAGTTGGAAATTGATTGAATGAGGAAAAGCAGGTGTTATAAACCAGAATACCAGTAAAATTTGCTAAAACAATGCCTAAATAGCCATTTAGCTATTGGCTAATATTATCAAGTGATGTTAGCGAGAAATCGTAAATACGTAATAAAAAATTTAAACAAAATGATTTTGATAAAAATGTTATTTTACTATGCTAAAACAAATAGGCCTTTCCATTTGTTTGACATGTTTGATTATGAAGTGTTTTACAAGTAATGTCCCAGTAAGCATATCAAAGATATATTGGAGCTTTATTTGGAGAAAAAAAAAAAGACAAATTATTATCTAATTATTGTGTTCAAACATCTGATAAATGTCTTAAAAAGAACATATGTGATCTGTGCTGGCAAAATGAGTCGGAATGCTACAGGTAAATAAATGTGACAAATGTCGAATTTGAGGTTTTCACAAAAATGACTTCATTAATCCCTCATCTAGCGATCCCAATCCTCCATATAGTAATTAAACATCTAAATTGATCTTTATTTGTATGTTTTCTGTACCTTTTTTTTTTTCTCTGCTCACTTCTTGACGACTGGTGCTTCCCTTCAGCACAAGTTTGCTACAGTTGTAAAGTGCAGCATTGCAGCTTTGTGAATATTGAATGCAAATTCTCGTCTGAACCAGTGAAATGTGATGTCCACACCCATGCTGATATAAACAAAATGATCTCGCTGACTGACACATCCGAAGTATGCACATAAAGACGCGTCTCTCAGGCAGCACGCGATAACGATATACACATTACAGTATTTCAAAATATATGTCTTGGCGAGTATTCACGCAAACATAATCTGTTGTCTTAAGTGAACGTTTGGTTAACTGTTGGGGAAAAACATCTGATGTGTAACATTTATATTAGATCCGTGCATTAAAGTAGGTCTTAATATATTGGCCGTCTGTCTCAATAATGTTATAATAATCAACAAAATCAATAATCTAACAATAACAGAAAAGAGGGAATCACTCGCTGCTCGTGATTAAACTGCTTTTGTAATTTTAATAATCAGTTCACGTGTAATGAATACACTAAAGTGATTTTTACATTTGATTAGCCTATTTGTTTTTCCTATTTGAAAGCTTCTCTTTAGATGTAAGATGAAAAAAAAAATAATGCACTGTTTAATTTGTTTCTTTTTTTATATTTGTTCTACCGTTTATTCACTGTTTATTTATCTTTGTTCTAATTTTTAAT
The DNA here is from genome assembly GCF_001515625.1 of Sinocyclocheilus rhinocerous. NCBI lineage: Eukaryota > Metazoa > Chordata > Actinopteri > Cypriniformes > Cyprinidae > Sinocyclocheilus > Sinocyclocheilus rhinocerous. Next base: position 140,614 of record NW_015654527.1, read on the forward strand.
AATAAAGTTAAAATAAAAAGCTATATTGTGATTATTAATATAGTAATTAAGAAAAGAAGTGGAGGAAAAAGATTTTGCTTAAGAGCCTTCAGAAAACTTTAACTAAATGTTTCTGAAAGTTGACTTTGCTGACTCTTATCGACTTCAAACGGGTGTAGCTCAGTCATTTTTTGTTCAATTACAACAAATCATACATAATTTTAAAGGTTGTTTTTAAGGGAGATTCAATTATATATATATTTGTTATATTGCTGCCTTATGCTAAACTGCTTTAAATAACTTTTTTTTCCCACATCAATCTATACTCCATGCACCATAATGGAAGAGCAAAAAACTGTTTTTTAACATCTTCGCAAATTTATTAAAAATAAAAAAACTTAAATGATATAATCTGGAAAGGCACACACATCTTAATGAAAGGTCTAACAGCTGATAATGCATATCAGAGCAAAAACCAAGCCCTGAGGTCAAAAGAACTGCCTGTAGAGCTCAGAGACAGGATTGCGTCAAGCCACACATCTGGGGAGGAGTTCAGGAAAAAAATTCTGCTTCATTGAAGGTTCACAGAAGCATGTATTATCTGTTACCCTTAATGGAAGATGTTTGAAACAACCAGGACTCTTCCTCCATCGATTTGGGCTTTATGGCGGCGTGGCAAGACTCAATCCTCTCCTCAATGAAGACACATGAAAACACTTAGAATTTGCAAAAAAGCAACTAAAGGACCCTCAGACTGTGATTCCACGACATTCTAATTTATTGAGATGCACCTGTAGAGATAGCCTTAATGAAAACCCAGTCCAGAGCATTCAGAACCTCAGACTGGGCAGAAGGTTCACCTTCCAAAAGGACAATGACCCTAAGCACACAGCAAGAGTGGCTTATTAATTTACGAAGTTGTGACAATTCTGTTTTTGCTTTGTCAATATGGTGTATGGAGTGTAGATTGATGTGGGAAAAAAAGTACATTTAAGCAGTTTAACATAAGGCAGCAACATAACAAAACGTGAAAAAATAAAGGGGTATGAATACTTTTGCAAGGCACTGTATATATATATATATAAATTTTTGTAAAATGCAATAAAATCAAGAATCTGTGAGTTGTTAATTATCTGTAACTTTTATTTAATTTGGAAAGGATTTCCAAAGTTTCCACTGACCAACTTAAATGTATTTTGTAAATATAAACAAATTTAGATTTTGATGGCTGCAACACACTCCAAAAAAGTTGGGACAGAGGTAAAATAAAAGTAAAAAGGTTATAGAATATCCAAATTAAACTGTTTTGAAACAGTTCACAGTAAGCAGGTGAATTGGTAATAGGTGAGGGTGTCATGTTTGAGTATAAAAGGAGCATCTCAGTCTTTGCAAGCAAAGCTGGATCATGGCTCATCACTTTGTGCCAAATTTCATGAGAGAAGTGTCATACAAATCAAAAATCTAATTTTTCAATGCAATGCAAAAGTGTAGGGCAAGGCAGGAAACCTCAGGTGAATGTGTGTGAGCCGTCATGCTGTGGTGTTAAATATAGCCACATGGCTTCAGGAGTACTTCGGAAAACCATTGTCACTTAACAGTCTGCTGATGCATCAATAAATGCAACTTGAATCTCTGTTACACAAGGAGAAAGATATACATCAGTTCTATGCAGTGATGCTGTGGGGTTCCCTGGGCCAGAGCTCATCTCGGATAGTCAAAAAGACAGTGGGAATGTGTGCTGTGGTCAGATGAGTCCACATTTCAACTGGTTTCTGAGAAAAATGGACTTCGAGTTCTCAGCCCTAAAGACCAAAGGGACTATCCAGACTTTCATCAGCAACAGACAGAGCAAACGTCTGTCATGGTATGGGGTGCAACAGATCAAACGGCATGGGTGACTGGCATATGTGCGAAGGTACCATTGACATGGAAGCATATATTGAAATTTTACAGAGACATATACTGCCATCAAGATGTTTTATAAGATAATGCCAGGTCTCATTCTGCATGTGCTACAACAGAGTGGTTTCTTAGACACAGAGGGAATGTGCTAGACTGGCCTGCCTGCAGTCCAGATCTGTCTCCTATTGAAAATATATGACCGGTCATGAAAAGAAGAATAAGACAACGACGATCACAGACTGCTGAACATCTGTATCAAGTGAGATTGGGCGAAAAATTGTGCTTGCAAAACTTTAACAATCAGTATCTTCAATTCCCAAACATTAAACACTGTAATTAAAAGGAAAGTTGATGTGATACAGTGATAAACATGCCTCTGTCCCAACTATTTTGGAGTGTGTTGCAGCCATGGCATTTCACAAAACGTCCCAACTTTTCTGGAATTGGGGTTGTTATTACTGTCAGACTTTCAAAATCCTTCATCCCTTGAATTAGGATTATAATAATCTAATTTTAAAGCACAGCCACCACAAAATCAGACATACTTTGAGATTGTTCTGTGGTTAAATACAGATTTAAAATAATAACAAGAAATAGTTTAATAGCTATGGTAATATGATATGATTAATAGCAGAAGGAAAATACTCTTACTAAACTCCTGAGACATTGGTGTCTGTATCTGCATGTGGGAGTGTGTGTGAAAAAAATTAAGATGTAACCACCTTTGCAATCATTAACATTTTTACATTTATTTTGTAATTAAATTAGGTAAATTAATTGAATTAGGTAATTCCTTTACATGTAACTAGTTACTCCCTAACACTGTTAATAGCACGTTCACGCTGAGCAGTGAAATATTGACAGCAATATTTCTTTAGTAGTAGTATCACTCATTTTGCACTCACATGTTATTATAAAATGCTCAAAATAACCCTTAATTCAACTTTTACTCTCCTTTAACAGACTGAAGCAAAGCATGCTGGGAAAATGAAATCTGCTGTAATGTTACGGGGCGAACGAGACGAGAGAGGTGCAGATCCATCTGCATGCTTTTATTCCAAGACGTGGTCATAACAGGCATGGGTAAAACAGTGGCAAACAGGTACATTTCAAGACAAAGAGTATTCCAGGGACAGACAAGGTCAACAATCGGCAAACATAATCCAGTGAGCAAGGCAAGGGGAGTATCCAAATAAACAAGCAATAGTTCAGACGAGGAGCAAACAGTATCCAAACAAGGGCGAGACGAGAGAGGTAATCCACGGCAGGCAATAGAGTCCAGGGCAGGCAGAGATCAGACAAGACGAGAAAAACAGGCAATAATCAAGACACGGGTAATCCAGGCAAAGAACAAGACTAAACTATGAAAACAAGGAATGGCTCCGTAATGTGCTATCGGCTAACCGGGAACAGGGGGAGGGATGGAGGGCCAGGTCCATGTAGAGGTGTAGGACCTTGGGACTGAGGCAGGACCGGCAGAGCAGGGAACCAAGGCAGAGCCAGGAGCCAAGGCAGAGCCTGTGGAGGTCAGATGAGTCCACATTTCAACTGGTTTCTGAGAAAAATGGACTTCGAGTTCTCAGCCCTAAAGACCAAAGGGACTATCCAGACTTTCATCAGCAACAGACAGAGCAAACGTCTGTCATGGTATGGGGTGCAACAGATCAAACGGCATGGGTGACTGGCATATGTGCGAAGGTACCATTGACATGGAAGCATATATTGAAATTTTACAGAGACATATACTGCCATCAAGATGTTTTATAAGATAATGCCAGGTCTCATTCTGCATGTGCTACAACAGAGTGGTTTCTTAGACACAGAGGGAATGTGCTAGACTGGCCTGCCTGCAGTCCAGATCTGTCTCCTATTGAAAATATATGACCGGTCATGAAAAGAAGAATAAGACAACGACGATCACAGACTGCTGAACATCTGTATCAAGTGAGATTGGGCGAAAAATTGTGCTTGCAAAACTTTAACAATCAGTATCTTCAATTCCCAAACATTAAACACTGTAATTAAAAGGAAAGTTGATGTGATACAGTGATAAACATGCCTCTGTCCCAACTATTTTGGAGTGTGTTGCAGCCATGGCATTTCACAAAACGTCCCAACTTTTCTGGAATTGGGGTTGTTATTACTGTCAGACTTTCAAAATCCTTCATCCCTTGAATTAGGATTATAATAATCTAATTTTAAAGCACAGCCACCACAAAATCAGACATACTTTGAGATTGTTCTGTGGTTAAATACAGATTTAAAATAATAACAAGAAATAGTTTAATAGCTATGGTAATATGATATGATTAATAGCAGAAGGAAAATACTCTTACTAAACTCCTGAGACATTGGTGTCTGTATCTGCATGTGGGAGTGTGTGTGAAAAAAATTAAGATGTAACCACCTTTGCAATCATTAACATTTTTACATTTATTTTGTAATTAAATTAGGTAAATTAATTGAATTAGGTAATTCCTTTACATGTAACTAGTTACTCCCTAACACTGTTAATAGCACGTTCACGCTGAGCAGTGAAATATTGACAGCAATATTTCTTTAGTAGTAGTATCACTCATTTTGCACTCACATGTTATTATAAAATGCTCAAAATAACCCTTAATTCAACTTTTACTCTCCTTTAACAGACTGAAGCAAAGCATGCTGGGAAAATGAAATCTGCTGTAATGTTACGGGGCGAACGAGACGAGAGAGGTGCAGATCCATCTGCATGCTTTTATTCCAAGACGTGGTCATAACAGGCATGGGTCAAACAGTGGCAAACAGGTACATTTCAAGACAAAGAGTATTCCAGGGACAGACAAGGTCAACAATCGGCAAACATAATCCAGTGAGCAAGGCAAGGGGAGTATCCAAATAAACAAGCAATAGTTCAGACGAGGAGCAAACAGTATCCAAACAAGGGCGAGACGAGAGAGGTAATCCACGGCAGGCAATAGAGTCCAGGGCAGGCAGAGATCAGACAAGACGAGAAAAACAGGCAATAATCAAGACACGGGTAATCCAGGCAGAGAACAAGACTAAACTATGAACTAGGGCAAACAAGGAATGGCTCCGTAATGTGCTATCGGCTAACCGGGAACAGGGGGAGGGATGGAGGGCCAGGTCCATGTAGAGGTGTAGGACCTTGGGACTGAGGCAGGACCGGCAGAGCAGGGAACCAAGGCAGAGCCAGGAGCCAAGGCAGAGCCTGTGGAGCAGAGAGCCAAGGCGGGGCAGAAAGCCAGGACGGAGCAGAGAACCAGGGTGGAGCCGGTGGAGCCGGTGAAGCAGGAAGCCAGGGCAGAGCAGGGAGCCAGAGCAGAGCAGGTGGAGCTGAGGACCACCACAGCAGAGCAGACGGGTCCGAAGATCCCCACGGCGAAGCAGAAGACCACTAGAGCAGGACAGAAGACCACCACAGCGGAGGAATGGTTGATTGGAAACAAGGAAAATAATGTTATATCGGCTAACCGGCGATAAATGCAAACAATACTCGGCAGTCTGTAATGGTTTGAGTGTGGCTTATGTAGTGTGTGTGTGTGATTGGTTTCAGGCTTGTGATTAGTGCAATGGAGCATGGGAAATGTAGTCCAGGGTGATGTGTAACAGTTTGTGTAGTGTGAGAGTCAATGTAATCGAAAGGCGACCTCTGATGGTGAGCAGACAGAAGACCACAGACAGGATTCATGACATGTAACTAATTTAGCTTATGCTATACTAAATAATAATCAGTTATTAAGTTCACTTAACTTTTTTTGTTAAATTTGACTGCTAGGTTTTACAGAGCTGTAGGCCTATCATACTAATTTTTAAGTGAATATATGCAAAGAAAATAGATGGACATAAGGTGCAAGGGCATAACAGAGTTTGTTTTAGCAAGTTGCAGTGCAACAGTCTAAAAAGCACAATACACAAAACACAAATATTGGGTATAAAATAAATTTAAATGTATTATATTTATATTAAATGTCAATATCCGTTTAACAGAATTGTCCTTTAAATGTGTCAGACAGAAATAAAATCTACAAAAACTACTACTACTACTAATAATAAAATGTTAGAAATAATCAGCTGATGGTTGTTCAAAGATGTATTTTTTAATAAAGATATACATATTTACTAACTTTTATTTTTGTATTTATGTTATGTATTCTTCATACATAATGGACTCTTCAGTGTCCAGTGTTTAGAATTAGTCGCATCTCTTTATATTGTTGCCATTTTTCATTGTGTAGCCGTTTACAAAACTCCACTGAATTGAAGATGTATAGTGTATAGAAAGTCATGAACATTTACAAGCTGGTCTTTTATCCCCGTGATTGTCAGAGCTTTTTTTTTTTTTTTTTCTTCAGGCTGTATAGAGGTGGATCTCAAAGGGACTAAATAACCATGCAGCGCTACATCTTTTCTTTGTGTCAGAACTGAATGTTGTTTGTCGAAAACACTCGGGAAGTATCCATTAAAGGAATGGCAGTGCAATAAAAACACAGTGTTGTCATAAGGGATACAAACTCTATAAAAAGTTATCTGAGTACACGCTGTGGCTTTTAACTTAGTGCTTTCAGCAAATAAGTGAAATATAGCAGAACGAAAACATTTCATTGCAGTGATATTCACACTTTGTTGTCGCAAAATGAGACAAATATGAATGCCAACAGATCGACTTAGGTTGCAGGCTCAAAGAGCTGCTGAGAAGACGAATTGGAAATGAGATGTTGATGCTTTTTGTTATACATGGAAACTGATAGTACCCGATTTCTCCTCACGCAGCTCCAGACCAGGTGGCCAAAGACGCAATACACAAATAACATTTTGTCATGCCTCTCAACTGTCATCAAAAACAAACACAAACATTGTCCCATCAGGCTATTACCTTCCGACTTCAAACGCAAAATCGGCGGGGAATGTTTTTCCATGTAGTCGAGGTAGACAGTGCCGTAATCTTACTGTGCCGCTCTGCTTTTCTAACAAAGCTTTTAAGAACAAACAACTTCAGTGGCTGTCTCATACCTGGAGGCTTGCCTTCAGGGACCTGCTAAACACAGCTCAAGGTTTTGCCTCTCCTCAGCTGCCTAACAGACTAATAATCTTATCATCTCTTTCTTCTATGGCTTTATGTGTACCCAGTGCTTATAATTAGTATGGAAAACACAATAGTTTTTTGCAGGTGCTCCCAGTGAGCTGCTTTGCTCTGTGTTGCCTACATTTGGAGCTGCCATGCAGTTTCTTAACTATGATTGAACGTATAAGCGGATCATGTAGAACGTTCTTCTTATACAGCAACTCTGTGTGAAGTTAAACATGCAGGAAACTCGACTCACAGCTAATTGCAATAGAGTTTGTTGTTAGCATGGTGCTAAGCTAATAGTGTAGCAGTCGCAAAAATACATAAAAAAGCTTTCATTTTACTTCCATTAATGCATAAACAACGGCTCGTTAAGCAGAATATAATACTGTGTGGTCAGGTATTTATTTCAATTTTATTATTTATTGTATGCATTCGGTTATTTAGTTTTAACTCATTTATTTCCAGCTCAATGAAATTGATTTCAATAGAGTGTGTGGTTTTTATGTTTTTAAACTAACAGTGCAAAAAAACCAGCAATGCACAAAACAGGAAAACAATCTACTTGAAATAAAATAAAATAAAGCACTTTTTATTTCAGCTACATGGAAAGACAAAATGTATAATTTTAATTTATTTTAGGTTGTTGTACTAAAAAATAAAATATTGTTAAAAATGGTATAAAATGAATAATAATAATAAAAAAAAAGATTTATAAGCATATCTACAAAAAATCACTAAAACTTTAAAATTAAAATTAGAACTAAATATAAAATAAATACAAAAATATATATTTAAAATTTTTTAAATTAAATATATTCAATATTTTAGATCATTATAATATGTAGTAATGTTGTTGTTTTTACTTGTAACGTGGGGAGCGTGACAACGCAGTTGAGGATCCAAATGCAGGTTTTATTGCAAGAATGGTCAAAACAGGCAGGGTCAAACAGCAGTAAACAGGTATAATCCAGGGCAGACAAAAGAGTAATCCAGGAAAAAAGCAATGGTCAGGGCAGGCAGCAAACAATCAGAAACAAGATAACAGTCCAGGGTCAAAAAACAAGGCAAGGCAAGAAAACAAGGAACACGGAAAACACTGGAACTAGGGCTAAACTAGGACTAAACAAAGGCTAAACAATACTGAGCCATGGGTGTGTGTTAGTGATGTTCGGTTCTTGAACGAATCGTTCTTTTGAGCCTGGTTCTCAGGAAGTAACCGGTTGAGCCGGTTCACAAATCGAACTGAATCGAACTTTAGTTCCGGGTTGATGACGCAGGGCGCACAGCCGAGGTAGCATGTCCAACTCAAAAAGAACCGATTGAGCCAGTTCAACCAACTATCGAAGTTTGCCGAGGATTACCGAGGACACAACAAGAACCGAATGAGCCGTGGCGAAGTTTGCCGAGGATTACCGAAGATTCTGATGAGTGAGTTGACGATACTGTGCAAGCCTGAGGCGCGTACTGGAAATATCTTACTTCATTAATTTACATTTTATTAAAACCTGAAAAAACCTTTCTGTCGAGTGATGTAAATAAATTTTACAATAGTTTATTGTGAATGCATATTATATTTAAAGTTGCTTAAAAATCAAGGCGTTTATAAGACTGGTTTTATCATTCTTCATAGTGTAAACATGTAGAACATATATGCGTTTGTGCATCAATGTCTGTAATGTGTGCTGTAGGTGTGAAACTTTTAGGAATCTTATCCAAGTTGTAGGCTTGTCAATATTGTTCAGTCAGTCGTATCAGAGGATCCGCGAATGAAAGTGTGACCACAAACTCCATTAACTTAAGCAATAAATAGCAATATGCTTTCATACAAATAACTTAATTGTTTGAATGTTTCAATATGTGTTGACACAAATGACTTATTTGAATTTTTCATTGATACAACATGGCACTGATGCGTAGAGACGTTATTGCTTGATGACGTCAGGAACCGATGAATCGGCTTTTTGAACCGGTTCAATGAGCTGATCTGTCCGAAAAGAACCGGTTCACGGAAATGAATCGGACTTTGCATCACTAGTGTGTGTAGAACCAGGCTTTAAATAGGGTGAGACTGATGAGGAAACAAGACACAGGTGAATGCAATCAGAGATGATGAGTCCGGCAAAGGATTATGGGAAATGTTGTCTGGGATAGAGTGGCAAGAGTCAGAGGTGGAGTGCCTTCTGGTGGAGTTCATAGGCACTCCAGCTGGAGATCGTGACATTACTGTATTTTTGATCAAATAAATGCAACCTTGATTGAAAGAGACTTCTTTCAAAAACATAACAAAAATCACAATTGTTCCAAACTTTTGACCAGCACTGTCCAAATTAACATGTACAATACATTGTGGAAAGTGGGGCGTGGTTTAAAGGCCTCTGCAGACGGAGAATGAGTGCTGGGGAGTTGATGGTTAAGGGAAACGCCTCTCGTTAATTGAATCTAACAGGTGTTCTCATTTTGCAGTGAGTCGAGAGACAGGATAAAAAGCAGGGCTTGGAGAGAGTGGAGAGGGTGCCTGGGGAGCAGTGTTGGGTAAGTTACTTCCAAAATGTAATACATTATATATTACTAGTTACTGTCTTTTGAAAGTAATTAGTTACATTACAATATTGCTGTCTCTGAATTGTAATGCATTACACTACTTTTGAGTTACTTTTGAGTTACTTTCATCATATTGCACCTGACTATGCATTCTTATCCTTTTCTCCGATGAACTGAAAATAACAGGAGTGTGTCCATCTCACAAATGTAGAATCCGTCTCTGCAGTCATCTCAACCATCTAATTCCAGCAACAGAAGATAGACAAACTATTTTACCCGCGGAATTTTTTCTCTGGTGCTGTTTTGCGGTGTTAGTAAATTCACCACTTAATTTTGAGTTAAGTGTTGTTGTAACTTGCGTTACTGAGATTGTAACGAGTAATAATATTACCCAAATTTGATTAGTAATGCGTTATATTACTGCGTTACAGCAAAAAGTAATATACTACTGTAATATTATTACTTTTGTAATGCGTTACTCCCAACACTGCTGGGGAGCGTGCCATGCTGTCTCGTGCCCTGCCCGAAAAGAAACCACTGTTGGTTGCAACCGTTTCTTAGTTTGTTTGAGTGGAGGCTGAAAAGCCCTCGTGCTTCTGTTTTGTTTTGATTTCATTAAAGAGGTGTCAATAAAAAGGGCGCACTCGCGTGCACAAACTGATCTCAGACCCTGATTCCCCGGGACGACAAGAGTTTGTCACATACATATACACATAATATTAAATCTGTGATTTTAAAAAAAAATGGTCACGTCCTTGTTTTTAAATGCAGCCTAGCTAGACCGCTCACCAAAGCTAATATATGCAGCACAAACTGACAAAGTAACAAAGACTGACACTAATGTGTATGTTCCTCTGGTTTGCTGTCCATTCCGTGTCTGCAGAGCTCTGATGTTTGTAATGTTTAGAGTGTTCTGACTGACCCTTTCTGTGGGCTGTGGAGGAAGGCCATCTCAGAGCATTCCTATTAGAGATGTCATAGTCTTAATGCTTTGACATCCCTCTGTCTCAATGGTCCCTTCTTGTACGTTCCCATTTAACCCTGTGATCCATAAATGCTGCCAAGCTGCTCTTGTGGTGAGTGGTGCTATTCAGAGGAGAGAGTGTGAGAGTGCTCTGATTTCATCTCATGGCTATGGTCCTTGGAAGCATTTACCGCAGTTTATCGATTTAGGTGCACGTCAACCCCCCCATCTCCTTCTTGTTTAATCATATCAGATTTTTAAGATGGCTCCAGATTGATGGTATTGATTGAGTCAGACACAACTGTCAATTCCTGTCTGTGGGCTTGTATTTTGAGGCAGAATGTTTTTTTTATGGAGTGCTTGTTGAGAATTTAAATGAACATGGCAGAATCAATGTGTTTTTGAGAGCACAAGTGTTAAAGAATCTGAGAATCTTTAATCGGATTGTGTCACAGAGCTTGTTGTTTGCTTACAGGGAGGTGCCACAGGCCTCCACAGGTTTCTCCCCATTTGAACTGTTATATGGCCGACAGGTGAGAGGTCCGTTGGACCTGCTTAAGGAACAGTGGGAGGGACCCAAGGATGGTACTTGCAGTGTGGTCCAGTATGTGATCCAAATGAGAGAGCGTTTGGAAGAGATGACATCATTGGCCCAGGAGAACATCAAAAAAGCCCAGCAAACTCAGAAAGTGTGGTATGATTAAAAAAAGGGCTAGGCAGAGGGAACAGAGGGCAGCTCTGTGACAGATTGCTTGTCATTTCTCAGTTTATGCCAGTCAAACGTTGTTCATGTTACTCCACTGCTCTTAAGTCAACTTTAACTCAAAATGGACTCTGTTTACTCTCTTAATGCATGTTCCTGGTTGCATTGAGTACAACTCATTATTATTTCAAAGAACAAAGTGTTTTTTCTTTGTATTATTTTACCAAAATGTACTACATGATCATAGGTATCTGTGATTACTTAAAATAACTGTTGTCTATTTGGATATATAAAAAAAAAAAGTTATTCCTGTTAGGGGTAAAGCTGAATTTTCAGCATCATTACAGTTTTCAATGTCACATGATCCTTAAAAATCATTCTAACACTGCTCAGGCCCCACCCACGACCGCTGACGGACTGTCTCATATTAACATATTTCCGCCCTCAGCCAGTTGGAAATTATGCCTGCCATTTTCTCCGCACTCGAGGAGCTGTATCGCTAACAATGTCTAATAATCAAAGCAGGTTTTGCAGTTGGATGTAAAAGTGAACATGAGGCCGGCTCCACAACGCAAGTGTGAGCAGCGCATATTTTTTTTTTCAGAGTGCATGTTAACAAATGAGTGCATACACACCGGGAGCAGGAGCAGTACGTGAGCAGCAGTGAAGCAATGGTTTCGGGGCCGAGTCTGTTCTCACGGTCAATTAAAGTGACGGCACACTTTTGATAGACAAAAAATATATATGATTTCATACAAAAGGAGCGAAAAATGCCCAGAATAAGCATGTCTAGTGTGTTTGGAGCTGCTGCTGCTGAGTCGCTGTACAAACACTTCCAGTGTGAACACTCTCGCGAGTCTGCAGCTGTAGTGACGATGACGTTACACTGACTCACACTTTCTCTCAACATCAGAGCCACTGAGGACACAGTGGAGTAGTTTTGTTTTTGATGGTAATGCGCCACCAAATACACAAAAAATGGAAGAGAGGAGTGTTAACAAATGCAAAACTGATATAAAAACACATTTTTTGATGCAACCGTGCCATTTTAACTTCCTTATATGCAGATTTGAACTGTTTTGTTGAACCGTAGTTACACGGGATTCGAACCGGAGCTCCTCACCTCTCAAGTACGTCACCGTACTCCGTGAGCTACTGAACAAACCTATCGTGTATGAAAACCCATTGATATGAAGCTGGATATGTGCGGTGCTAACAATCAAAAGCATCAGTTTTCAAATCTCCCAGCATATTAAAAATGTTTTGAAGTCAAAACATAATACTCTTCAAGTAATTGTGCGAAAATTACGCTTTATTAATCGAAACTCTGTAAATCATACTCTGTGTGAAAATAATTTAAAAGGTGTCGGAGTTTGACTGCCTCTAGTGTTCATTTTTTTGGAAACTGCAGTGATATGTACTTATTGGTACGTATTTCACGTCTTGCAAAAATGTGCCCCCAGGTACATATTTGCCATGAGACTGGGTTGGAGTTCTGAGCACACACACCTGACAGTCATCACCAATCAGCACCCTGCACTATAAGAGCACACAGTTCAAACAGTCACATTGTCTGGTTTCCCTTGTGAAAGGGAGCTGTATCGCTAACAATGTCTAATAATCAAAGCAGGTTTTGCAGTTGGATGTAAAAGTGAACATGAGGCCGGCTCCACAACGCAAGTGTGAGCAGCGCATATTTTTTTTTTCAGAGTGCATGTTAACAAATGAGTGCATACACACCGGGAGCAGGAGCAGTACGTGAGCAGCAGTGAAGCAATGGTTTCGGGGCCGAGTCTGTTCTCACGGTCAATTAAAGTGACGGCACACTTTTGATAGACAAAAAATATATATGATTTCATACAAAAGGAGCGAAAAATGCCCAGAATAAGCATGTCTAGTGTGTTTGGAGCTGCTGCTGCTGAGTCGCTGTACAAACACTTCCAGTGTGAACACTCTCGCGAGTCTGCAGCTGTAGTGACGATGACGTTACACTGACTCACACTTTCTCTCAACATCAGAGCCACTGAGGACACAGTGGAGTAGTTTTGTTTTTGATGGTAATGCGCCACCAAATACACAAAAAATGGAAGAGAGGGGTGGGGTGAACAGGGCTCATTATCATTTAAAGAAACGTGCACCGAAACGGGTCGCTGTGAACAGAACTGTTTTTGACAAGGAAAAAAAAGGTGTTTTTACACGACCATTGAAGAATTTTAACCAAAGTATGTTGCAGATGTTTAATGAAGACCCTAAAGAATCATACCAACTTGTGGAAAATGGGCATCCTATGTCCCATTTAAAGGGATAGTTCACCCAAAAATGAAAATTACCCCTTGATTTACCAACCCAGTCTCATAAAAATACGTACCTCTGCGTACATTTCTGCAACACCGTTTTTACGTACCTTACTGCACGTTTCGCCGAAGTTTCAAAGAGAAATGTCCACTGAGTGGCGCTAAAACACGGGTTCAATACGTGAACCCTGGCACGTTTTTATTACGTTGATATAGGTACGTATTGATGTTAATAATGGCCTTCTGATGCAAAGTGATGCATCTGCATAATAAAAATATCCAAAATGTTCAAAATATTATCCAATATCCAACAAAGTAAACCAATAGCCAAATAGCTTTGTATTCATTGTTTTTTCATTATCTGTTCAATTACCAGTGGATACAATTAAGACCCATCTTACTTACATCCTAAAATTACACCCCACTAGCCATTACTGATCCAGCAGTCATCTTTGCAGTGTTTGACAAAGCGGAGTGTATAAAAGCCTCAGATCTACATCAAGTACAGTCTTATTGTGCTGGCGTGTTTGATTACAAGAAGCGAACATTATTTCACATGACTCTCACAACTTTCACAACATGACTTACTGCCCTCTTTCCTGTCAGAGAAGGGACTCTTTTATGGGATTATTAAAGTCCTTACATCCGTACTTTGTATCCTGGAAGCTTACGGTGATCCTTAGGAGAAAGTTTTTGTAAAGGAAAGGTTGTATTCACAATCCCAGCAGGTCTCAGGGCTTTAACTCACCTCCTCATTTCAGCCATATGTAAGGCCTTGGGATTCATCTGAATCTCTTCAGGGCTTCTGCTGCTGACCGCTCACCAAAGCTTATGAGGCCCTAATCCTACCTGACAGTTTAATGATAATTGCACGGGAGAAGTTCACCCAAGACACTCACTATCAAATGAGCGAAGTGCCCGTCATCGAACTGAGCTAGAAGCTAACTCTTCATTTAGAGCGTGAGAAATAACCTTCACACTGAGAATTTTTTTTTTTTTAGTTTTTGTCTTGTTTTCCAATAAAAATACCTTAATATTTACAGCCTTAATATGAGATTAATATGAGATTCATACTTCAGAAGCAAAAGTGTGTTAGATAAAACTTGTTAGATAAGAATATATTTTGGACTTACTTACTTACTTTATTTACTTACTTACTTACAGTTGTAATCAAAATTATTCAACCCCCTTGACCTGCAAAACATTTTGTTGCAGAGAACAACATTTTATGAAAACAACTCAACAAGGGCATCAGTGATCTATTAGAGAACATTTGTTAATACACATTTGAGTGATTCTGAGAATGTAACATTGATGAATAATGATAAAAATCAAATTGGCTCTAAACATTCATGTTCAAAATTATTCACATTTTGTGAAGAATATTTTATTCTTTAAAACTACCAATAAATGCTGCCTATAAGTGCTTAGAAGCTTCTGTCACCTCTCTACTGCAGTCTTAGCCCATTCCTCGCCGGAAAAAGCTTTCAGATCACTGATAATATTTGGTTTTGACATTGCCACTGCTTTCTTCAAATTCAACCAAATATTTTCAATGAGAGTTAAATCTGGAGACTGAACAAGCCATTCGAGAACATTCTACGACTGACCCCTGAACCAAGCAGAAGTAGATTTGGATGTATACTTTGGGATGGCTGTCCTGCAGGAAAGTCCACTGATCATCAGCTTCCGTCTTTGCACCAAAGACATCACAATTATTGCCAAAATGGCCTGATACTTCAAAGAATCCATGATGTCCTTCATGCAGTCATGATTTCCAGTTCCTGCAACAGTAAAACACCCCCATAACAGGACTGCTCCACCTCCGAGTTTGAACATGGAGATAGTGTTCTTCTGTTTATAAACTTTGCGTTTTTTGTACCAGACATACCGCTGATCCATGGTTCCAAAAGTTCCAGTTTGGTCACATCACTCCATAAAACATTCTTCCAGAACTCCACAGGTCTATCCAAATGAATTTTAACATGTTCAAGTTGGCCTTTTATGATGTTCTTGATTAAGAGTGGCATTCGGCAAGATGCCCCAACACGAAGGCCATAGTTCGTCTTATACTCTGCATTGAAATGTTTGTCCTCCTTTCATCGGGTCATCTTGCAAGTCTTTGGTTGTACATTGCAGGTTTTTCTTAGCTGCTCTGATCAAATGTATTATGATATTGTGTTTTTTTTCTTCAACACCCTCAAAGGTTTTCTGGTAGAACACATTTTAAGCTAAGGGATAAGGCTGCCAGCTGTGTCTCTAGGAACTTTTAATGTCTTGGAATAAATAATAAAACTATTTCTTCTATAGCTTTTGAGAGAGCTCTGTTGAATTTGCATATTTGCTACTCCCATCAGCTCATGCATGTGCTAAGTTTATATTTGTGTAACAGCTCAAGCTAATTCTGTTTTTAAATATTGTTTCTAAAGGCTTAATTGTGTTTTAAGACAATTTTGATCCCCACCATACAAAAAAAAAAGTGACTTAAAAACAGCAGTGCTGAATAGGGGTTAAATAATTATGACATAGCTGTGTTATCAAAAAATCCTATAACTCAAAAATAATACATTATATATTGGCATTATCACTTTTAATATGCCAGTAAACTGTTATAGTTGCAATTTTTATAAAATCCTGGATCTTCAGAAAAGCTTGTATTTGTAAAGTACTGCAGTCTCTAAAGGGGTTGAATAATTTTGATTGCAACTGTACTTACATATTTATTTACTCACAATGAGGTGTTGGTATTTTTTTATCTTTTTTAAAGCATAACAATAGTGTTAGATTTATGGGTAGTTTACATTAAGTACTTTTGGGAAGTTGACATGTTATGCAGTGTTAAATGCTATGCATGAAAAACTATTTTTAACTATTTTAAATATAATTTTGTAATTCTATTTAATTATTTTATAATTTATCATGCATGCATGAGTTCATGATAATTGATTGTTTGAAGAAAAAATTGTCACACTGCAGGAAAATGAATGAAATATGAATGAACAGAAATATAATGATAAAACATATATAGTGATTTAATATTTTTGTGGGTCATGTGGGTTTGAATTCAGCTTGCACCACTTTTCCAATGTCATTTTGCCCTCTTCACGGCATCATTTCATGTCCTTTTTATCACGATCCTTATAAATAAAATCGTAAAAAGGCCAAAAATAAAAGTGCATTCAGGCAGGACTTCCAGGAAAGTCTCATAGGAGAGGTTTACAATAGAAACACCCGGGGTGTGTTACTCGATGAAAGGTTCTGCACTAGACGCTCTGCTGGAACGCCAGCTGTAAATTTGCACTGTATTTAAAGAGCTCATGTCAGGTTTATGGAGTAAATATGAAGTCATGCACACATAATTTCAACCATTGCCCGTCTGTTTATTTATCCTTCAGGTGTGCGTTTGGGTGAGTGATATCCTTTGCTATATATCACGGCATGGAAACATCTCTCTTGAATATTTCATCACAATGCCCTCATTTTAGGCAGCGTTCTTGCAGGCTAGCCGTGGTTGTTTTAGAAAGACAATAAATCACCTTCTAATTGTCTGCTTGTTTTCCACCGTGCATGGAAAATGTTGCGAGTATATGCTCTTTCCAAACACAAATGCAATCATAAGACAAATGCCACCTTGATGGATCATTCATTGTACAAGCCTTTATTTATTTTATTTATTTAAGTGCTGGCAGAGTGAAATGAGATCAGTCAGTCAAGAGAGCCGTTCTCTTGGAGAAATGAAAGGACATGTACCCGTGCCCTTGCGCAAACATGCAAGCGTCCTCTTTGGAATATTTCAAATTGAAAGCAGATGCTTTTAAATGCCTTACAAACGACTGAATCTGTCAAAATGAGATGCATGATTTTCCCTGGGCCCCGCCGTTCCTTCTGTACATCTCCAGATGATGTATGATCCAGGCTGGATGTTAAAACGGTTCGACGTTTTGTTCCTGCCTCACAGCCGGGGATGCTAAAGCATGGCTTTGTTCCTCTGAAAGGAGTCTGTGCGTCTTACGTATTGTCTTGGCGCAGCTGTCGGTATATCAGCTCTAACAGGCCCACTGATGCCAGTCTTCATCACGCCAGCGCCCGCTGTTTCACTGCCACTCAGCGTGCTGATGGGAATTCAGGTTTTGAGGCCGCTGAGAAGTTGAAACTAAAGACGGTAAGAGAAAAAAGCACATTGAACAGCATCAGCAAAAACAGCCTCAAACATTTTCCATCATTAGTTCTTTAAGTAGATTAAATTGGAACTTATTAAGTCAATCGTTCTCAACCAGGGGGCCTCAGAAATCTTCCAGGGGGGCCTCAAGAGTACTCAAAATTGTTTAAAATAAGCCAAAACAATTTAAAAATCTAGATGTGTCTTATTTTAATTCACCCACTCAACAACTGGATATGTATTGTATATATGTATGTATTGTAACAACTGTATGAGGAAGCCTAGGTGTGATTTCTCAATCTGGGAAAGTCTTGTAAATTAATTAAATTGTATTACTGCATGGGCAGTTTTATAATGAATATACATTTTTATAGTTATGCCAAGCATAAAATACTTTATTGTGTGGAAATTATGCAAGTATTCTTAAAAATCCCTGTCCTTAATCCTGCTTCAGACACTGCCGGTCAATTTCTATGCTTGATTTTTTAATTGTTTGGGCTTTTTCCATGCAAAATGGAACCATGTTGAAGCAAACACTAAAGCAGACTAGATTTAGTGAACATTCACACAGCACTGTGCATGTTATTTATTCGTTTGTTCGTTCGTTTATTTATTTATTTGTTTGTTTGTTTGTGTTTTAAATGAGCTTTTATTTTAATATATTTAGTGTTCATTTTATTTAAGTTTTAGTACATTTGTTGTGTTTGTATATTTTTTTTATTAGTTTTTGTTTTTTATGTTTCCATTTATCTTTCATTTATTTTTATTTCACTTTTAGTTTTAGTAATTTTATTACAATTTATTATTTTTAAATTTTATTTCAATTACTTTCTAATTATCCGTTAAGTTTAAGTTTGTCAAGTTTAAAACTTTCATCTGACATTTGATTTCAACTTTATTTCAATTAACAAAATATTTAATCGTTTTAGTTAACAGTAACAACAGTGTTACACAAATCATATAAGGCACAAATGCTACCAGAAACTGTGAAATATTTAAAAATGCATAACCGTTATTAATAAACCACATTATTATAAATGGTCAGAAGTTCATATATGTTGAAATATGAGTATATATGAAAATGTATTAATCAGTTGCACCACATTTTTATCTTCAGTCTGTTAACCATGTCATTGTTTAAATTTTTAATACGACACCATTACAAAATTTTGGATTTTTAAGATTATTCATATTTTTATTCAGCAAGGATGCATTAAATAGATCAAAAGTGGCAGTAAATATGTTTATGATCCAAAATATTTCTTTTTCAAGTAAAGTTTTTTTTTCTTCTTTTTAAGTTGATATCTACTGTTGTAAAGTTGAGTCTCTGTTGCCAAAGTGTTACCTGAAGCAGCAGTTTCATGATTGTCAGCTTTATTGATATGATATACTATAATTGATTAGATATTAATTTCCCTATCATTTATGGCCAGTCATATGGGATCCTCCTGTTGTCATGAACATTTCTGTTTCAATAACCAGTCTGCAACAATTCCATGCGGATACTGCTATCCATTCTCTTTAGCCTTCAGTACTGTTGAGATTAGTTATTTTCTGTCATCCCATTGATATCCTTTCCTAATTATTGCTTTCCCGTCATCCTGTGTGTCACAGGAAAACGGGTTGTGTTCATGTTAAACTCTCCCTTGGGTTGGTGGCGTCCATTTCAAGTTGTCACACGTGAAACCTTTCTCCCACGATACGCTCCCGTTCCTGCCTATTTGCCTTGCTAATCAAGTGTGAAGGATGATTCTGCAGGCCGCAGAGAGACCGTCTGTCACAGCGTAATAGGACAGAGACACATGGATGAACCTGTGTGTGAATACTGCCGTTAACCTGAAGGTGCAGCAAGGTGTGTAGAGTGATGATGAGCAAGTTCATGGATCAGAGCCTCCAAAAATCCACCTTGGAATTAGGATGCTGCAGTTTCAGGCAAGCGGTGATACCTACCCCGCGGTGTTACCTACTCTCTGATGGCTGAATGCTAGTGAGCTTTTGTCACCTGCTTTTCTAATAATCTCTGTATACACAGATGTGTCCCATATGTGCTCTCACAAATGATAATGTTTTATAAGATAGTTTTCTGTCACCTTGCACGCCCCTGTTCCCTTGTGAAGTGGCATATTGGGAAATAGTTTTTGACAGAGAATGATAGTTCCTTTCGGATTAGCTATCAGAACAGGAACAAATTTGCTTTGCAGGTTAAGGCCATTTTGTTTATAGTTCCACAAGTTTTGTTAGTTAGCATAAAGTCTGATCCATGTTGTAGCTTAAAAAAAAAAACTTTGATGTTGTGCAACAAAGATGTAGCTATAATTTAACATGGTTTCTCAAAGGCTATGGGCTAACATGCAGTGATATCTTGTTTACTTATTGTCAGCTGCCTCAAACCAAATTATATATTGTCTTCGGAATTCAGTGCAATGAACCTCAAATCTAGTGACTACCCTGAGAAAGTCCATCTTTAACTTATCTAACCTGGGTTGTTGGTCTTGTTTAGTCCAGAGTGGTGAGGTTGTTCTAATGGATGCTTTTAGGGGAAATTTGGACAGTTTCCATTTGGTCATGCTAGGAGACCATCTTATACTGAATAAAATCAACAAACCAGCTTAGGTTCTTCTCACTGATTGAAATCATTGTAGGTCTGTAAGTTCCTTAGCATCCAGACAGCCAACCAGATTGGAACCAGCAGATTTTGCCAGTTCTTGCTACAGTATATTTGACTGAAGTATATATCAAAATGTCCAAGAATAGATAAAGGCTGAAACAATTTTGTCAGTCCATAGGTTGTTTTATACCTCTTGTAGCTGGATTGTAGATTGCGTGTATTTGTTAAAGAGTTTTTTTTTTTTTTTTTTCCCTTAAATACATATCATGTTTCAACCCATAATGTAAAAAAGAAAGAAAAAATAAAATAAAATAAAAAGATAGCTCACCCAGACAATTAGACAGCTATATTGCCATGTTTATTTATTTATTCTGTTTAGTCAATAGGCTTTTATTTTGACAGCCCACATATTATGAAGACTTGCCAGACCACTGAGTGCACTGTTACAGCGTTGTAATAAGAAGCTATAATAAGAAATTAAGAAGCTACTATCTAAATTATAAACTTGCTTGTTTTACAGGTTATCAAATGTTATTGTATTATTTTTCATATTGATTCAAATTACTTGTATAATACTTTATTTCTAATTTAATTAATGGTATGTAAAATAAATATTTTTCATTGCAATTAATTTTCATATTTTACTATTTTTTTTAACTTTTTTTTTTATTTAATTAAAACTTTAACATATAATATAGGCCACCCTGCTCTCTAACATGCTGCATCAGCCATAAATCAATCAATCAATCAATCAATCAATTACTATGGACTATTTTCATGGTGTTTTTTCATACTAAAATAAAGAAAGTAAATCATAGAGGTTCCCCCAACATCATTTTCAATTTTTTTTTTAAATCTCACATAATAAAACCATTTTCAGTTAACCAAAATAATGTAGACATAGGCGGCCATTATTGTGAAATCAGGGTCCTGATCATCATCCTGATTTATTTTACGATAATGACATACTAGCTTAACGTTTGTCAAATTTTCACATTGTTTATCCCCTAAATTTATATTAAAAAACACACTCTCTCTCCAGGGGGAGTAGACAGACAATTTCCTCCCAATTTCAGAAAAAAAAAACATCAAATTGTCAATATTGTAGTTAAAACTATAAAACAAATTTCCTGTTTGTTGCCCCCACTCCCCCTAAGTTGAAATGCAATCTACGCTCCTGCCAGAAAGTAAACCTTATCTCTCTTTTACCTGACATGCTGTTTAATTGCCCTGGTTCTTTTTGATAGGTATAATTACTGTTTGTGTGCTTGTGTTTGCATCTGTGCAGAGGGTAGACGCAACTGCATGGTGCGAATGGCACATACAATATAATGACCATTCCAGGCTTTCAGAGCGTATATTACAACGTTTAGATGATTGATGCCATAAAAGTTAGGCGCTTGTGATTGCAGGGATTCATACAGCAATTAAAAAGCCATTTGTCTGCAATGACTGTTTTGCTATGAGGACAACAGAAAATGAAGGTAGGTTCAACTGGCATATTAAAAAGCCAGTTTGATGGGTTGATAAATAAAAAAGAGCGGCATTTACTCTACCTATCTCGCCATCTCTTTTTTTCTTTGTTAAAAAAAGCCCTTTGCCAGCAGTTCTGTCACTCTAGCGGGCGGCTGGCGTGTTTTGGCCGGCTTAGGCGGTCTGTAATAAGGCAGACAGGCTGGATCGGTAGCTGTGTGCGAGATCTCTTTGTTCTGACAGTCCTGTAGTTAGGGTGTGAAGCGAATAAAGGCAGTTTGATTCAATTTCCCCCCGCTGGGTTCATCACAGGCTAGAAGACTGTCTGTATTGCTCAGTCGTGTCCTGTTTTTTTTGTGTGTCCAAAATAGCCCTATTAAGTGTCAAAACTTGAGCTGGAAGAAGAAAAAAAAGAGAGAGATCCGTCCTCTCTTACCTTTTACACCTTTTACACCCTTTATTTTGAAGCTTTATCCTTATTTTCAGAGGAAAAAAAACAACCACACGAGTAAACAAATACTCAACACTGTGCCATAAGGACAGAAGAACACCGCATGCAAAGTCAAAGGCTGTGGAGTCCCTTTATAATGATGAGGTGGGGACTTCCTGTGTTCCATCTTGGTCACGTTAAGCACTGTATTGACTTCCTGACCTGCTTTTCAGTACACATAACTGGATCCTGAGCTCACAGTCCTACTCTATCAGAGAGGTCAAGTTCTCTGCACTAAGCGCTAATTGTTGCATTAAATTTCACCCTGTTGGCTGCCATGGCTACTGCCATGTTAATTTCCTGCAAGCCGCTTAGCTCCTGAATGTGATTTCGAGGGCTAATTGGGGATTTGCGATCCAACAGTGTTTCCAATAGCGTCTCTGTTTTTCTACCTTATTTATTTACTTGCCTTCCTCTTTATGTGGTTATTGTCCAATCACAGTGCCCAGCTGCTCAGTTTGCCCACAGTGTCTGTAGGGGTTAGCAGAGATCTGTCAATGTTACTGTAGAATAATAAAGTTCAAGGGCAAATATTTGAAGGGATGCA
Organism: Sinocyclocheilus rhinocerous; assembly: GCF_001515625.1. Taxonomy (NCBI): domain Eukaryota; kingdom Metazoa; phylum Chordata; class Actinopteri; order Cypriniformes; family Cyprinidae; genus Sinocyclocheilus; species Sinocyclocheilus rhinocerous. The sequence continues at coordinate 163,345 of NW_015654527.1, forward strand.
TCAGCAAAGGACTGTAAACCTGCAAAGGCAAGGAGATGAAAGCAGTCAAATAACCGCAATGCCTGAGAATAATGCCATTGACCTGATGTTGTCGCGCATTTGTGGGAGATGAGTGAGCAGTCACACACAAAAACAACTTTACATAGTGTAGACGAGAAATTAAATTTGTTATTATGTGAACATTTCTGACACAAATAATAGCATTTGGACGTCAATAAGAAAAATAGAAGACCGCAAACTGTAGGATTCATGAGCTTGGTGTATGATCAACATTCACTATTTTTAAAAAAAATTGTTTGTATATATTTATATATTTTTGTATTTTTTCTTCATGTTTCTAGTTAATAGATTTAGAAACGTTACACTAATCATCTTAAATTGAGGCATCTGCATTATTAGTGCTACTTATATATATATATACATACAGAGAGAGAGAGAGAGGTATGTGTATACAGAACATATATTAGTACTAGTAGTTCTAGTAGTAGCACTATAACAGTAGTATTGTAACACCCCTGTGGACTGTTCGTTGTGGTTTCTTCCCCTTTTGTTGGTTTAGACCGTTCAATCATTAGTTAATTACCCTTATTGTGTTCACCTGTCTGCCCCTCGTTATCTGCCCTATAAGTTCCTGTCTCTTGTATCCTAGTGTTGTCGGTTATTGTGGATGTTACCCTGAGTGTGTTTATGTCTCACCTGTCTGGATCTGCCTTTTGTCTACATTAAATATCTTTATCGGAACCCTTGTCGTCCTCGTCTTCCTGCCTGCCTCCACACACCTGGACCGTGACACTTACCAGTTAACATTTTGTCGTCCTATTAGTACTGCCTGCCTCCACAGACCTGGACTAACAGTAGTATCACTATATAATATATAATATTTAAGTATACAAGTATATAGTCTTCAGAGGTGCGTATTAACAAAGTACATTTACGCCGTTACATTTGCTTGAGTACATTTAATTTAAAGTAGAGTAAATTTGAAGGTGGCTACTTTTACTTTAACCCGTGTACATTTCTAATGAATAAACTGTACTTTTACTTCGCTACACTGGGCGACGTTCCTCTCGTTACTTCATTTTAATGCAATATGTTAAGAAACGCTTAGTTTATTACAAGCGCACTCTCTTTTTTTATGGGGTATGAGCGATGGCCCATTCTTGAATGAATCACTCTTTAAAGTCGATTTGGTTCAAGGCCTTGATCAAACAAGTTGGCAAAATGGTCTGAATTGGTTCTCGAATCAGTTTGAATGATTTGTTCAGTTCTCCGCACACACTGAATCGTCTGAAGCGGTTTCTCACGTGTAACGGAAATTTAAGAACATGGAGAACATAAAGAGTGTTGGATGAAGTGGCCATGAACCTACAGTCAGTTGAAAAGTCACCGCGGATAACTGAAGTGCACGCGCTCCTTGACTGAATTCTCAATCTTCGCATTCACAAATTCTCTCATCAGCATCAACCACAATCTGCAGGAAAGAGATTGACTATGCAGTGCGGACAGCTTTAATGATTATAACGGGAGTTTTTTTTTTTGAAAGTGCATAACTCACATTAGACTGAAGCCATCATGGACCGCTTCAGTGTTCTTTGCTCGCTTTCTTCATATAATAGATTCCTAGTTTGAATAACAGTTTTGTTTTTCATGCTGCTGAAATAACCAATGTGAAGTCTTGATTGTCCAATGTGTTAAAAGCAAATACCTTTGCAAATCATTTGTACTTTGTGTCAGTACGTCATAAAAAGAACAAGGCATCAGATTACTGTCTGGGACATTACGTTGTTGTGCCGCATCCAGTGTAGACAGCATCACTGATTATAATGAGATCTGTTGTCTTTTGTCGCAATGTGTCGCATCGTGTCACGTTGCTGGCGTCCGGTGTAGACACGGTAACTACTGCGTTCAGTGATGGTCCTCCCTATATGCAAATTATGCAAGTTGCATATTGCCCCTGAAGCAACAGGGGGCCCCCTTGTTCTGAAAGATGATTTATATTTATTTTAAAGTGGTGTAGCATCCAAATTAGTCAAATAATGTAACATGACTGTCGTAATTAACAGTCTCCTGTCAGACATGCTTGATATAAAAAAAAGTTAAAAAGTTAAAAGCATATTAAGCTATGAAAATGACACTGTTCTCCAGGTGGCTTTCTGTGTGAGCAATCCAAGACGAGGACAAGTATAGGCTACTTTAGGGATCTCGTGTGTTAAAATGTCCATCTTGGTGAATTCTCTCTTAAACACAGTCAGTTCTCATTCTCCTAGATCTATCTGCTGCATTCGACAGTGTTATTCATCAACTCCTTCTGTCCACCCTCTCATCGCTGGGCATCACCGGAACTGCACTCCACTGGTTTGAGTCTTACCTCACAGGTAGGTACTTCAGCGTGGCTTGGGGAGGATAAGTATCCAAATCACATCAACTGGTCACTGGGATTCCTCAGGGATCAGTTATTGGGCCCCTCCTCTTCTCTATATACACTACATCATGGGACCCATCATTCAGGCGCATGGTTTTTCCTATCATTGCTATGCTGATGGCACGCAGCTCTGCCTCTCATTTCAAACAGATGATTAAATGGTACCTGATCGAATCTTAGACTGCCCAATTAACTTCTTGGCATGTGATTCTTGATGAGCAGCTGACCTTTAAAGATCACATTGCAAAAACAGCATGATCATGCAGGTTTGCACTACACAACATCAGGAAAAATCAGACCCTTCCTAACAGAGCATGCAACACAGCTTCTCGTCCAGGCCCTTGTCATTTCTAGGTTGGACTATTGCAATCAGACCAGGTTTGCACTACACAACATCAGGAAAAATCAGACCCTTCCTAACAGAGCATGCAACACAGCTTCTCGTCCAGGCCCTTGTCATTTCTAGGTTGGACTATTGCAATCAGACCTCTGCAAATGATTCAGAATGAAGTAGCACGTCTTGTTTTCAATGAGCCCAAGAGAGCTCATGTCACACCGCTTCTCATCTCTCTGCACTGGCTTCCAGTCGTGGCTCACATCAAGTTCAAAACATTGGTGCTTGCCTACAGAACTGCCACACCCTCCTACTTCCGCTCTCTCCTATGCACCCTTCAGAAGCCCGCAGTCGGAAAATGAGCAGTGACTCATAGTCCCATTGCAGAGAGGAACAAAATAACTCTCAAGGACGTTTTCTTTCACCGTACCCTTTTGGTGGAATGACCTACCTAACTACATCCGAACAGCCAAATCCCTCACAATATTCAAGAAACAACTGAAAACTCATCTCTTTTGTGAGTATCTAACTGGCTCCAATACTTTAATAATAATTTTTAAAAAAATCTATACCTTCACTTTTTCTGTTCTCTTATCCTCCTGTCCTAGCTTTTTACTATTTTAAACGATGACTGGAACCTTGTATAACAGACACTTCTCGTGTTTATTGCCATCTTATGATACATCACTTGTTCTGTTCCCCAACTGTAAGTCGCTTTGGATAAAAGTATCTGTCAAATGAATAAATGTAAGCACTGACTGTGTTATATTGTATCAGCTAAGACCCTACAAATACCATCCAAATGACAGTCTGTAAACACAAAAACCAAGGAAACAGATCTTGTGATGAATTCAGCTCTGATGTGACCATTAGCCTGCGAGTGGCCTAATATACTCATGTAGTGTAGTCCTTCAAACAGCAAGACACAGTACGAGGAATTTCTGTCTGGCTGTAAGAATAAATTTGAATGTAAGAATTTATTTGAGTTTACGATATATGTACTCATTTTATGGGTATATAACTTGCAGACACCGTGCTGGTATACAGTATGAATGTATGAAAAATGTGTTTGAAGTACTCATTCTGCATCCATTTAGTGCAGTATTCATATCAGCATGTTTAATATTGCACCTAAAAAGTTTTTCTTTCAACTCTGAACCTGGATTTCAGTGGCTTACAGAGTTCATTAAATTGGTTTTCAACAATATCTGACTATTTGTGGAAAACCAAATGGCTACTGATCTCATGACCTGAGAGAGAGAGAGAGAGAGAAAGAGAGAAAGAGAGGCAAGATGTTTTTCAGTCTTTGGAAGTCTACTCTTAAGAGTTAGCGTACCACCTGCAACCCCCGTGTTTCCTACAATAGGTATGGGCTTTGATTGTTTTTCCATTCACCATTTCAAAGAATTTATGAATTGTCTGACTTCTTTGAACAAATTGTTTAGTGACCTCACTGACTTTACAGAATTTGCGCCCTCTGGAAGACACAAAAGCTGCTGGAATTAAATGGAATTCTAATACATATAGTTCTGGCCCTTGGTACTAATTGGTCAATAGCTGTGTTTTATTTACTTACAATAAAGCATGGCTCTGACCGCTTCACCAAACAGATCTGTGTATCACTACTCAACACCCTTAGCAACATAAAAAAATCCATATACTGTCAAAACTGTTCTGTGTATTATGTATTTCAGAAAAAAAGTAACCATTTATTATTTAAGTAATAAAGTATGAGTGAAAGTCTTCATACTGTAGATACACTATATGGACACCTGACTATTGCACCAGCAGACATTGCATAATGACATTGCATTATAAATGCACATTTATGCATCAATATAGATTTGCTCCCTTATTTGCAGCTATAACAGCTTCTAATCTTCTGGGAAGCCTTTCCACAAGATTTTGGAGTGTTTCTGTGGGAATTTTTGCCCATTCATCCAGTACATTTGTGAGGTCAGGCACAGATGTTGGACGAGAAGGCCTGGCTTGCAATCTCCATTCCAGTTCATCCCAAAAGTGTTCAATGGGGTTGAGGTCAGGGCTCTGTGTGGGCCAGTCAAGTTCTTACCAAACTCATCCAACCATGTATTTACGGTCCTTGCTTTGTGCACTGGGGCTATATTAATATAGATTCATATAGATTTCATACAGATCCATATTCATATAGATTTGTATTGTGTGCTAACCATTTTATAATATTTAATATGTTATATGTACTGACAGATTTTTTTATTTCGATTCAGCTGACCTAGGTCTTCGACTATAAGGTCCATATTCTTGATACATCATACTATATGAGCCATAAAAGCCTGATATATCAAATATAATACTCAGCAAAAAAACACATATGTAAACTGACTATTATTTCATATGTCAGACTTTACATCCTAAAATAAATGGCACTTGGTTTCATATTTGGTTAAATAGTGGTTTAATGTATAATGCAGTGGCATTCATACATGATTGAGTATGAATGCAGTGTTGCATAAACTTTTTTGGACACTGTTTCCTACAGCTATCAAAAAATGACAAGTATAATTGTTGAAGTCTATTTATGAATGACTTATGACTTATGAAATGAAAAAAAAAAAAAAGTGCAGTTTCTTTCCTGCTCAATATGTCACTGTAACAGATACAATCATACTTTGTGTATGCTAATTTCAAATAGTTACCTATTTCAAAACACACAATCCAACAGAAGAAAATCATTTAATTTATCAGACAAAATAAAGTAATCAATATCCTTTGCTGCAGGAGTTGATATGAGATTAGATTTACTTGCTTTCATGAAATAGTGAAAGGCTGTTCTACAGATAAAACTCTCTTTCCAAAAAGATGATGCATCTGAGGTGTTTAATTTTCATGTGGAAATGAAAAATAAGACAATACTAAATAAATATCTAATTTTTTTACATTTTATTTGCACTTGTGTAAGACCTCCAAAGCAATTGGGATGTCACATGTTTGCCATGTAGAAAGTATTGTTAAAAGACAATTATTCTTTAGTGTTTTTTTTATTTTTTTTTATTTGCATGACATATAATGCAAAATTATATGTATACTTTAATTCAGCATATATTATAGTACAGTGTATATAAGTTCTATAATAATACATAATTACTGTTATTATTTAATTTCTTTATTATTTATTTATATTCAAAGCATATTCACATCATTTGTACTTCTGAAGAATCTTTAATCCTAACAACTGTGCATATCTGAATTTAAAGTATAATTTAAGTACCTCTTTGCTCAAAAGCAGAAAAAAAAGGTGTGAGAAAAAAAAAAATCCTTGACAGTCACATGGTCACGTGAAAGTGCAGCGATTAATTTGAAATTAAAATGCTACTGAATTATTGACAGTATTCCTGAATTCCCAACTAATTATCTGCTTCTGTTCCCAATAGGACGTACCTGAGGCAGGACAGATGGTGAAGGTAGGGTCTTAATAAGCACTCCCTCTAAATTTATCATGAGGCTTCTGTGACACTTATCTCGTATTAAATAATAATTGTATTTCATTTACAGTCCTAAACCCTTTGAGCATGTCAATTATGCTGGTTTAAAATGCTTTGTCCATATCTTGTGGGCATAGTGACGGCTGACTGCATGTTCAGAAAGTTCTTTGGCCACTAGTGAAGTGTGGAGATCTCATTTGGATGTCCTTTTATCCAGTGTGTGCTTTCAGATGCTTTCTTAATATATATTTTGAATTAGATTGTATTTATTTTTTTGTATTGTTTTCATTTTAGTTAAAGTTGTAGTCATTTCGTTGTGTATTTTTGTAATTTTTATTTAAAAAAACCTGTTGTTTATATAGTTTTATTTTTTTATTGTTTTAATTTTAGTTACGTTTGTACTTGAATGAACTCAAACTAAACAAAAATTAGAAAAGTAGCTGCAACTAGCTGAAATAAAATTTAATAATGTTTAATAAGTTAATCAGTTTGATTTTGTTTTATTTCAGTTAATGTTTATTTTATTTAAAGTAATTGAAATTATATTATGGTTTTAGTTGTAGATTTAGTTAATTTAGTTATACGATAATAAACTCTGTATGTATATGTAATATTAAATGTAATATTCTCTATATATAATATAAATATACATATTTATTCTACTAATTATCACTTTTATCTAAAAAATCATGTTTTTTTTTTAGATGGTTATATACAGTTACAATCAAAATTATTCAACCCCCTTGACCTGCAAGACATTTTGCTGCCCACAACAAAATTTTATAAAAAAATAAAAAAATAAAAAAAATTAAACAAAGGCATCAGTGAACTATTAGAGAAAGTTTCTTAATACACATTTAAGTGATTCTGAGAATCCAATTCAAATTGGGCCTATCTCTCCCACATCAAACCATTGATATTCCAATAATTTGTCTGGCACGGAGGGTCTGCTCTATTTTGCTTGTGTAGAAGGATGTGGGTTTGTGTGTGGGTTTACATCAGTGTGTCTGTGTGTGTACTGTAGATCTCATGTTATTAGTATTCAGGGCAGGAACAGGGAAAAAAATCAGGTTCTGAAGTTCCTTTATTCATTCATATGTTCAGCCTGTCCCTGTTTTGTCTTCCTGTGGTTAATATAGAGTTTTCCATTTGTCCAGATTAAGTTAGGTGATATTGGCCACTCTGTAATGTTTGTCTTCATCTCTGGTGTGGTAAGAGTTTTGTTCTACTTGAATTCTGCAATACCTTTCCATTGTATAACTATTGAAATCACTTTGTTGGTTAAAGGTGAATTTATTACAAAGGCTCTAGAGGAATGTTCTGTCTTATTGTAAATGCAACTAGTGTTTACAGACTGTTCAATTAACATTTACTTAATTAAAGTAATGCCTTCTCAAGGAAAACCTATGCGGCAAGAAATTCTGGCGGATTATCAGAAGAACTGCAGATAAAAGCAGAAATGTGAAGCTCACATTTTTGTCTTTTTTCATACTCTGTTATTCAACAGCATGTCACAGGTGTTAATGATTTGAGCTTGAATTGTATGTGACCCATAATGTTCAAGTTGTCATATACCAATAAGCTTTCAGAGGGTCATGTTTTGTAGACATAGTTGCATTTTTCTAAATTCCAATGTTTTTCCCTTGACAAACTCCTCCTACAGATGTTCTAGTTTGTCCTCTTCGCATCGCCGAGAGATTTCGAGATCTTCATCCTGATGAGGTGGCAGATCTGTTCATGGCCACACAGAAAATAGCCAACGTGACTGAGAAACACTTCCAGGCATCCTCCCTAACCATCGCCATACAGGTATGATGGGATTCAGCTTATACAAGTCCATTTTGTAAAATTTGGCATGTTCTTGTATTTATCAATACATATATATATATATATATATTCTTCATCCTAGGTGGCAGATCTGTTCATGGCCACACAGAAAATAGCCAACGTGACTGAGAAACACTTCCAGGCATCCTCCCTAACCATCGCCATACAGGTATGATGGGATTCAGCTTATACAAGTCCATTTTGTAAAATAAATTT
>NW_015654527.1:173914-180198 GCF_001515625.1 Sinocyclocheilus rhinocerous
ATATATATATATATATATAGTTACGTACTAAGATTACTTTTTCCAAGTACCTAGTAAAGTAACATATTACTTTTACATTTACAACAAAATATCTGATTTACTTTTTCAAGTTACTTTGTTTTCCCATTTATCAATGTAATGTTTGGTGGATGTATGAAGTCAGTTCTCCATGAATTCACACAGGTGTGCTAGTGAAGTAACCATATGTGTAGAGAATCACATCATTTTACTGACATATTATTGGGATATATAGAGTGACAACTGATATTCATATGCATTTTATGTAAATTGCCTGTGGTACTGTTATAAATATCTCACTGATGTACATTACAAGCTATTAGAATTTCATCTTAGCTTTTGGCCATGAATATCAGTGCATATCTGAATTTAAAGTATAATTTAAGTACCTCTTTGCTCAAAAGCAGAAAAAAAAGGTGTGAGAAAAAAAAAAATCCTTGACAGTCACATGGTCACGTGAAAGTGCAGCGATTAATTTGAAATTAAAATGCTACTGAATTATTGACAGTATTCCTGAATTCCCAACTAATTATCTGCTTCTGTTCCCAATAGGACGTACCTGAGGCAGGACAGATGGTGAAGGTAGGGTCTTAATAAGCACTCCCTCTAAATTTATCATGAGGCTTCTGTGACACTTATCTCGTATTAAATAATAATTGTATTTCATTTACAGTCCTAAACCCTTTGAGCATGTCAATTATGCTGGTTTAAAATGCTTTGTCCATATCTTGTGGGCATAGTGACGGCTGACTGCATGTTCAGAAAGTTCTTTGGCCACTAGTGAAGTGTGGAGATCTCATTTGGATGTCCTTTTATCCAGTGTGTGCTTTCAGATGCTTTCTTAATATATATTTTGAATTAGATTGTATTTATTTTTTTGTATTGTTTTCATTTTAGTTAAAGTTGTAGTCATTTCGTTGTGTATTTTTGTAATTTTTATTTAAAAAAACCTGTTGTTTATATAGTTTTATTTTTTTATTGTTTTAATTTTAGTTACGTTTGTACTTGAATGAACTCAAACTAAACAAAAATTAGAAAAGTAGCTGCAACTAGCTGAAATAAAATTTAATAATGTTTAATAAGTTAATCAGTTTGATTTTGTTTTATTTCAGTTAATGTTTATTTTATTTAAAGTAATTGAAATTATATTATGGTTTTAGTTGTAGATTTAGTTAATTTAGTTATACGATAATAAACTCTGTATGTATATGTAATATTAAATGTAATATTCTCTATATATAATATAAATATACATATTTATTCTACTAATTATCACTTTTATCTAAAAAATCATGTTTTTTTTTTAGATGGTTATATACAGTTACAATCAAAATTATTCAACCCCCTTGACCTGCAAGACATTTTGCTGCCCACAACAAAATTTTATAAAAAAATAAAAAAATAAAAAAAATTAAACAAAGGCATCAGTGAACTATTAGAGAAAGTTTCTTAATACACATTTAAGTGATTCTGAGAACGTAAAGTTGAGGAAAAAATAAAAAAAAATGTTTTTAAAAGAGTTAAAGTTGGTGCAGAATCTTTTATTATTTGTAACCTCCAATAAACAATGCCTATAAGTGCTTAGAAACTTCTGTCAGCTCTCTGCTGCAGTCTTGGCCCATGCATTCCTCGACTGAAAAAAGCTTTCAGATCACTGATAATCTTTGGTTTTCCACATTGCCACTGCTTTCTTTAGATTCCAACAGATATTTTCAATGAGAATTCAATCTGGAGACTGAACAGGCCACTCGAGATCATTCTACGACTGACCCCTGAACCAAGCAGAAGTAGATCTGGATTTATACTTCGGGATGGCTGTCCTGCAGGAAAGTCCATTAATCATCAAGCTTCAGTCTCTGCACCGAAGGCATCACAATTCTTACCAAAATGGCCTGATACTTCCTAAGAATTCATGATGTTCTATACAGTCAAAGATTTCCACTTCCTGCAACAGTAAAACACCCCCCATAACAGGACTGCTCCACCTCCGAGTTTGACCCATGGAGATAGTGTTCTTCTGTTTATAAGCTTTGCCTTTTTTGCACCAGACATACCGCTGATCCATGGGTCCAAAAGTTCCAGTTTGATCACATCACTCCATAAAACTTTCTTCCAGAACTCCACAGGTCTATCCAAATTATTTTGTATCATATTCAAGCTGTCCTTTTATGTTCTTCTTAGTCAAGAGTGACATTCGGCAACAAAAAGGTAATGCTTAATTAGTGTTTTTTTTTCTTAACCCTCAAATGTTTTTTTTTTTTTCCATTACAACGCATTTTAAGCTTAGGAATAAGGCTGCCAGCTGTGTCTCTAGGAGCTGTTAGTGTCTTGCAAATCTTGATGTAGCCTTAGACTTTATAAGGTAATACAACTGTTTCTTCTCTTTAACTTTTGTGAGATCTCTGTTGACATTGCCATAATTGCTACTCAACTTAGGGCATACATGGGCAAAGTTTATGTATGTGTAACAGCTCAAGCTCGAGGGGGTTGAATAATTATGACATAGCTGTGCTATTTAAAAAAAATACTATAACTCAAAAATATTACATAATATACTGACATTATCACTTTTAATATGCCAGTAAACTGTTTTAGATGCATTTTTTATAAAATCTTCAGAAAAGCTTGTATTGGTAAAGTAGCCTACTACAGTCTCTTTGTAACGCCAAGCCAGCAGAGGGAGCCCTCGCCCGAGTACTGACCGTGCTCCACTCCCTCTGCTTCCTCTGCTTTCACTTCCTGTTTGACTCTCATATAAACTGAGACCAGTCCATGTGCTGATTGCGAAGTATTGCCAGTTTACCTGCCTTACCAAGCGTTATTCTTCCTCTGTTCCTGATTGATTTCCTGTGTATGATTCTGCCTGACTTCTTGACTCACGGTATTTGTACTCTGCCCCTTTTGTTCTGACGCCTGATAGGACTGATGTTTGTGTTTGGACTCATTGCCTGCCTCTCCACTATTGTCTCTGCTTCTGCCCTTGTGTACGACGAACGATCTGCTTGCTTCTCTAACTTTGACCCTCTGCCTGATTATCGACATCTGTTTAAAGCCTTGACCTTTAATAAACTTCCGCTCATGGATTCTAACCAAACTCCAGCGTCTCTGTTACACTCTTTATGTTCAGTATAAAGTTAAAGTAAATCAATAGTTGATTTGAAATGTTTTCAACTCATTTACTTCCATTTGACATTTTTTTTTCTGAGTGAAATATTCAACAACAAAAAAGGTAAGATGGGACATTTTTGTAGGGCTGAAAAAGAAAGTAACAAACAATATTACAAAGACAGATTTTCACAATTAATAATGCGTACTGAGTCATGCACAGTAACTCCAGGGATGTTTTTTTAAGAACAAAACATGACCTTTTGTCTGTCCCCATACAGCCCGAGAAGCTCTGCTGGTGATTTTGAATGATTTTTGTGGCCTTTCCACATTTGCTGTACTAGTTTGTGCACATTATCTAATTGAATACATCAGTTACATTGTCTTTCATGTGTGAAGTCCTATTTAATTGCATGTGGTAAGGCGTATTAATTATGCATGTATAGCAGCTTCCACGAGAGCAGTCTGGTTGTGGCCTGAGGTGTGGAGCTGTATTAAAATGGCAGTAGTGTTAATTATGTTAATTGCGGTGGGACTGGACTGAATTCCAATGCCTCTTGACAGAACTCCAATGTCTCTCGTTGGATTCTGGAACATGAGCAACCCTTTCTCCTTCGAACAGTAGAACAAGTCACTTTGAGCCAATTAGTTGGCTTAAAAATCACAATCAAAGAGAAAAACTCCATCAGCGTCTCTTCTCTGTTAAAAACATCTTTCACTTCTTTTTTTGAAAATTGTCACTTCAATCACAGCCAAAAATGGCTTTTCATTTGAGTGTTATTATAGGGGTCTTAAAATAAATAAGTGGCATGTTTTCCTCAGTCTGAGCACCAGCTTTTCAGAAAATAAAAGAGCTGTTAGAATTTCTCCTCCTTAACAAGCAGGTTTAAGTCAATATCATAGCACTTCACTGATAGGCATCCATTTAAAAGTGCAGGCTTGTATTTACAGTGATATTCATCAGTATTTGTTATGACTAAGGGCCTAGTGTTCTCGATTAGAGGTCAGGTTTTGCAGTATGGGTTGGCCACTGAAGGCTGTTATCACAGCAACTATAATCATTACAGGCTGAAAATTTAAGGTTAAGGTTTTATTTATACAGGGAAAGTTACAGCAACAAACCCCAGAAAAGTCCCTTCAGATGCCACCCGGTGAGGATTTATTGTAACTTTTGGGGAACACACTACTCTAGAAAATGACTTAGCTTATAATAGCTAAGGTGCACATTAGGGAAATTTCATAAAAATTTCGAGTTCCATTGTCTGTTATCAGCAGTGTAGCAATGTATGAAGCACTGCTCCCACAGAAGTTATTATCAAACCAAGCAGCTTTCTGTTCGTCAATGCGACAAAGTCACATGACCAACTGGACCCGATGCAAAATCTGTGTGGGGAAATGTTTCGCCCTCGTGCAAAACTGTTGATCATGTGGATTCCTATTGAAATGGCTGAAAATTTTCCAAACAATGGTAAATGTGACCACATTTAAACTACATTTGATATTCAAGCATTTACCCCCATTTCCATCATCAATTACAGTTTTTTACGATTGCTTACACACTAAAATTAAACTTTTCCAACAATTAGCAAAACCTTACACTCAAGGAGCAAAACACAAGGCTAGATTTGCACAACTGTAAGCACATTGTCAGCTTCACACTATTTGCAAAACATTACACACAGTGATTTGCAAAACACTAAACACACTTGTATACATCAGACACAGAAGTAAATCATGATGTCACTTCCTTGCAATTCCAAAGCACTAACTGTCAAATTACCACACCTATGAGCCAATCTGTTAAACACAGCCATCAGGTGCACAAACACATGATTGCTAAATTGTAGACACACCAATCAGGTTTAAGCACTATAAAAATGCAGCAGGTAGGCTCACCTGCCTTCAACCAAAATGGAAGGAGTCAGAAGAAGAGTGAGGGTGAGAGGAGGAGTACACAGAGGAGGAGAAAGAGGCAGAGGCCGAGGAAGACCTGAAGCAGGAGGAGAACGTGCACAAAGAAGAAGAGGACCAAACTTATCAAATGACATTCGTGCAACACTAGTGGACCATGTTGTGAACCACGGATTGACGCTGAGGGTTGTGATTCTCCATGTTGACTGATTTGGGTATATGGAGAGAAACCAATGATATTTTCGTCAGTCTGCAGCATTGGTCTTGTGTCGTGTTTGGTGAACTATTGTATAGTTGCACTTTATCTGTGTTCTTCATTTACAGTACTCTAATCACTGAGAATTAGACTTGCTAAAAGTGTTTTAGGTTAGCAACAGCAGTGTGTAACTGGTTCAAAAAGATTAAAGTCATATGAAATGTGTGTGTTTCGTATGGTAACAAAATATTGTTTTTATAAAGTTGTGTATAGTTTTGACAAAAGTGTTCCATTTTGCAAATGATCTGAAGTGTTGTGCTACTTTGGTGTAGGGTTGTATTAATTGTGTGTAGTGTTTTGACAAACCGGGCCCTGTTTTCAAAATTGTGCTTAAGCAATCGTAAAAAACTGTAATGTCTTTCGAAAACTGTATGGCTTTCTTTATTTTATTGAAAGAGTTATTTAGTGTTCAAACTGATTGTTTTCACACAATGACAGTGACTCATGACTTTTTTTTTTTTTTTTTTTTTTTTTTCATAAAATAATTTTGCTAGCGCATTAACAAAAATAAACTTAAATGTGCAATATGTAATATTGACAACTAGCGGTTGAAATGGGTACTACAATCCATAATCAATATATTGGAGAGAGTTGTTTCTTCCACTGTCTCCTCCTCTGACTTGACACTCATGTGGGTTGCCAGACTGAGGACACGCAACAGGAACGAGCTTAATTGACAATAGAAGGCGATTAGCCACACTGTAAGTTGATGAGTTGATTTATCCGTCATAGAGCTTTTTAGATGGATACTGAGGATTTTTGGGTTGGGTAGAATCTGCGATCTCTGACCCAGTTAGTTTTAAAGCTTTTATGGCTGCGATATGCTGTGTTCCCTTTCATGGGAACTTCGAACTGCGTCCTCTAGGGGTCGCTATGGGGAACGCCTCGTCGTGACCCGTGTCTGAAGCATACATTGAAAAAACACCAACTCGTTGGCCGGCGACAGCCATGACGTCACTACCGGTGCGACTATAGTATAAATAGGCGCCGGGAG
>NW_015654527.1:180706-188705 GCF_001515625.1 Sinocyclocheilus rhinocerous
TCTTTTAGTGTGCTGAAGCGCACAGGGGAGATGGCCGTCTGCAACACACACAGGGGTAGTGCAGCCTGCTGTGTGCAACCCACTCGAAACGGGAAAACCACCGCCGCTGAAGCGCCGTACCACCAGCACGAGAGCCCTTGAAGAGCGTGCTTGACTTGTAGTTTTATTCTCTACGTAGAAGGTCAGGAGCAGAACGATAGAACCGCTCGGCTCCGAAGCGAAAAGCTGAATATGCGCTGCATCTGCTGCCTACTTATACTCACGCTGTGATCAGCGGCAGCTGGATGCAATAATCGCATGCCAATGTGCATTGGCTCGTTTAGTTTACACTCGAAGTAGATTGGTCTCTCTAAGCGAGATCTCAATTCGTCGGTCATCCGACGTGACGTCGAGAGTGACCGACTGAAAGGGAACCATGGTTACATAAGTAACCTGAGACGTTTTCCACCAACTGGCAACCCGGGGTGTTGAAATTCTATTGGGTAAATTGGCATTGGGTGGAATCAAACAGTCCAAAACAAAAACAGACATTCTGGGTGAAAAAAAAAAAAAAGACATTCAGAAGAATTCTGACGGAACACATATTACAAAGTAGAATAAGCTATTTCAGGGAAAAGAAAGAAATATTTACAGGAAAAGGAAACGACAACAACATGCTAATTACATTTCCTTGATCTTCTCACTTACCCACATTCATCTGTGCAAATTGGCATGACTGAAGTCATTATATTGGTTTACTCAAGGTCACATGACTCAGCAGGATGGGTTTGTGTAAACAGAATTGGCAACACTGAGACACTTGACACTGAGTAAACATTCCCTCAGAATTAATAAAAAAAATAATCAAATGAAGTTGCAGCCATTGGCAGTGATTATTCATCCATCCATCCATTATTTTTTTTAGTTATTGTAGATTTTACATTATAGAGTTTATTTTTATTGAGAGTCTTGCCATACAATTCTAAATTCCGTTGGTTTGGAAAGGCTGTTTTTAAGCACAAAAATGGGGAATAAAAGAGCAGAAACAGGGGAAAAGATGTTGGGCAGCACCATAAATATTCACTAGTGCTTAATGCATGGGTTTGGAAGCTGTTGGTCCTCCTTGTCTATTTGTTGGTGTTGTTAATGTTGGTTTTTCCCCTCTGTCTCATCTCCCTCATGCTCATTAGCCCCACACAGCACGCTGGGAACATCAGTCCTCCCCAGCAGAGAAAAACAGCATTGCTGTCATTCGATTAATGGCAATGCTCGAGTTCCAGCCCGCCGCCAAAGACCCGTTCTAAATCACTACCTCTGGCCACAACGCCACTGCAGAATGGAATTCAGGTTGGTTCGTTTGGCCGAGGTTTTCTGAGCTCTTTGCGTGGTTAAGTCTGCCTGTTACAGTCGATCTGGGATGAAGATGGTTCATTCGAAGCAGACAGTCAGGATTTTAATTCAGTGCAGAGGCCAGCGGCCATCTTGACTGGCCAGTTTCTAAATCATGTATTAAATAAGCCCCATGAATTATTGATTGCCCCAAAGTCTCGCAGTCAGGACAGTTTAGAGGCTGATTTGATGCACCTTGAAAAAATGCCCCCAAACAGAACTTGTGTAAAATGGCAAAAAAAAACGATTGCAAGTTCTCCCTGTGGAGACTCTTTTAATCTTTATTTTTATTTGCCAATTTAATAACTCATGCTATCTTTCAGCTGATGTGTGCTCGCAATAAGATGCTGTAGATTGTCAATACAAAAGTGGTCAAAGAGAAATGGATTTCAGATTGTTTTTCCCCCAAACATGGATGATTTATTTATTTATTTTTTTCTGAATTCCTTGATAAATAGAAGGTTCAGAAGAACAGCATGATTTCTGAAGGATCATGTGACAGTGAAGACTGAAGTAATGATGCTGAAAATTCAGCTTTGCATCACAGGAATGAATTAAAAAAATATATTAAATTAGAAATAAAATCACAATATTACAGTATTAACTTTTTTAATCATGTAAAATAATAATAATAAAAAAAAAATCATAATTATTCCAAACCTTTGACCAATAGTGTGTATAAATCAATTAATCGTCACTCGTTGAATGTTTTTTGGGTTGCTATATTTTAATACGTTTATTATTAATCAGTTTTTAGCATTTAAAAATGTAGAATAGCTCATGTGCAAATAAAGACTGCAGGAACAAAGGAAACTACAAACTTTGTCCTGTTTATATTTATTTGTTTAGTTGGTTCTTATTTAGTTCCTCTCCACATTGGATTATGGACAACATACTGTTCAGCGAGATGTACAGCATTTATACACTATAAACCATAATGCATTATGGGTATAAAACTGTGAAATGGAGGCTATAGGGAATACAATTGTTCAGTAAAATTCAGGCAAACCTTATGTAACAGACTACAGTATATGGGTAGCAGGAAGTGATTGTGGACACAGCTAAAGTCAGTCCTTATTAAAAACACAGTACATATCTGTGTACCTCAAAACAAAACAAGTAGCACACTTTCCATAATTGATAAACTAATTTCCAACATGGAGTTACTCAAAATTAGAACTTTGCCTAGTTCTTTTATGAAAACAGATTATGGCTTGCATATAGCACATCTGCTATGCTAAAGCATTGGGTCCATTCATCACTGACATTATTGCAATCAGGTGCTCGATGCCGGCAGTACAAAAAATAAAAAATAAATAAATAATGGATCTATGATTGAACAAAGGAGCAGCACTCTATAGAAACAAATACATTTTTACTAACCTCTCTGCCTGGAGCTATATGAAGACAGAAGATGGATCTAAGTATTCATATGGTGAAACTCTATCTAACAGAAAACTGGGGAGTGACTTAGGAATTTAGTAATTTGTCTTGCTTCGGATGGTTATTTATCTTGCCTGCAGTGCATGATGGTTCTGAGTTAAAAACTCCTGAGCATATTCATCATTACCAGCATAACTGAGTTGTGTTTGGATTGTTCTGAACAACGGCTTGCCATTTATGATGGATTTCTAACTTGTTCCATCATCATTTGTGAGCGAGGATGTCCATGTTCTAAGGATTTCTGGTTCTGAAGTGTTGTTTGCTTTTCTAATCCTAGTATAGGTCCATTATGATGTATCAACAGACAGTACCGAGACTATTTTTGATCAACATGCCGGTTATTATGGACTGATAGATGACACATGCTGTGTTCCTGTTTTTAATCATTATCCTGTTGTGCTCCATGAGAAAACATACCCACAAAATGTATCCCACTGTATGATTGTAGCTTGGTTGTGTATACACACCTAACCAGAGGTCTTGTTATTATTGCATTTACATTGATCAAATAGCCACTCTCCTGCAGCCTTACCAAATGCAGAATGTTTACCTAATGCTTTTACTGAATGTTTTTTATTTTATTTTATCATTCATTCATTCATTCATTGTTTGTTTGTTTTGAGACATTTGCTGGCCTGCATGAAAAATGCTCATGTTAGAACCAATGTGTGCTGTATGGAAGTTCATTCCCACCTCAGCAGTACAATACAATACAATACAATACAATACAATAATAAAATAAAATAATAAAATAAAATAATAAAATAAAATAGTGAATTTTTATCTCATAGTTCTGACTTTTTTCCCCCTCACAATTCTGAGCTTATACCTTGCAATTCCTAAAAAAAGTCAGAATTGTGAGATTAAAAAAAAAAGTATAAAAAAATCACAATTACCTGTTTAAATTCTTTATTCCTTGGCGGAAACAGGCTTCCATAGTGCTGCTCTTCTTATACTACTACTACTAATAATAATTCATTAATTTAGTCAATGTTACACACACACACACACACACACAAACGCACACACACACACACACACACACACACACACACACACACACACACACACACACACACATTAAATTGAATATGCATGGCAACCGTTTTCAATTTAACAACAGGCCTCAGTTTGTTTTGTTGTCTGGATATGTTTGTAATGTTCACATTTATGCCACCGGTTTTACAATCTGTTCATAAACCCCTAAAATGAACTGGCAGAGCCACACTCTGCACTCACAATTTTTTTTTTGTTTTTTTTTGACTGAACTCTTTGCAGTGTATTCTGAGATTGCCTTACATTTTGGCCAAAAATGAGGTATATTAGAAGGCATCACAATTTCAGTACCTATTATTTTGAGATGGTATTTGTGTTGACAGCATGCCTATAATGGCCTAAAATGCTTTCCAGCAAGGCAGTATACTAAGTTTTGAGCCAGTGTAATGCTGGTGGATGACTCTGGGAAAGATATCTGTTCCTCTAATAGGTAGTTTGGGCTGTGAGCCTCTGTTGCTTTTGACCTCCTATGTCTTAATTGGAGGCCAGCTGCTGATGACAAAATAAATTTGTCTACTTGTCTGACTGGATTTAACCTAAACAATATAAATAGCAGGGTGGCTGTTTTGCACATTTGTTCATCGTCAGAAGCTAATTAAAAGACATATGTTTTAATTAGAAGAGTGGGCACTTTTTACTCCAGTAGAAGTTGGTTGCAGCTGCAGATTTTTTCTTTTTTTTTTTTCTTTGTGGAATTCAAGCATGAAGAAAGGTAGTCTTTCTGAAAACTTGATGATTTGTGAGAGGATAAAAACCTCTGAAATTGTATTGTAATGATCAAGTTGCATTTTTAGTACATAACAAAAAATGTTAACTGTAATAATATAATATATCTTAGTTTAAATGTAATACTCAAGTTACAATTATAATCAAGTACTTTAAATGTGCTTAAAGGGATAGTTCACCCAAAAATGAAAATTGGATGTTTATCTGCTTACCCCCAGGGCATCCAAGATGTAGGTGACTTTGTTTCTTCAGCAGAACACAAACGAAGATTTTTAACTCAAACCGTTGCAGTCTGTCAGTCATATAATGGAAGTGAATGGCAATCACGTCTTTAAGAGTCAAAAAAACATACACAAACAAAATCAAATTAAACCCTGCGGCTCGTGACGATACATTGATGTGAAAAGACACGAAACGATTGGTCTGTGCAAGAAACTGAACGGTATTTATATCAGGTTTTTTTACCTCTGATGCACTGCAATGTCTGAACTGTCCTGAGCTCGTCCTGAGCGCGTCCTACATCAATATACATCAAATTAAGTGTTGCTCTTTAAAGCACAACAAAAGATGAGATGTTAAAATAAAATTGCAAATTTTATTTTATTTTATGTCTTATTAACTTGTAAGATTTTCACATTTAATACCATTACACACACTTCTTATTCACAATAGAATAAACAGCCAAAGGTTGTCGTTAGGAATATTCACAGTATATATTGCAGAATATAGCACATTTTTAAAATAGGTGCTACATAAAAAAAAAAAAAAAAAAAAAAACTTAAGGATGCACATTTTCAGTGAAACATTTTTTTAAGCAAATTCGTTATGAGTCTGCCTGAGGATATAGTGCCTGACATGCAAACAAAAATGTGTTCTCTATGGGTGCTGTGGAGTGCTAGAATTTAGCTGTTACCATGTTGCAATATTTACTCCTGGAATTCTTTATTGACCAATCACCATTTATAACTGGAACTATCTCTTTTATAATGTTGCATATTATGGTATTCACCATCCAGAAGCATTTAATGGGATAGTACACACACACTTTATTTACTCACACCACTTGACAAAAAACGTGATTATTGATTGATTGATTGATTGATTGATTGATTGATTCATTCATTCATTCATTCATTCATTCATTCACTAAGCAGATATCTTGTCTGCTTAGTTTCCTATAATGGAAATGAATGGGCACTGGAGCAGTCATTCTATCAAAATGATCAATTATACTTACAATTTTGATCT
This sequence comes from Sinocyclocheilus rhinocerous, assembly GCF_001515625.1. Taxonomy (NCBI): domain Eukaryota; kingdom Metazoa; phylum Chordata; class Actinopteri; order Cypriniformes; family Cyprinidae; genus Sinocyclocheilus; species Sinocyclocheilus rhinocerous. The sequence continues at coordinate 186,548 of NW_015654527.1, forward strand.
TTTGATTTATTTATTTATACTTTAATCATTATACACTGTCTTTCAAAAGTTTGGGATCAATACGATTTGTAATGTTTTTTTTTTTAAAGAAGTCTCTTATGCTCATCAAGGCTGCATTTATTTGATCAAAAATATAAATTGATTCTCTGAATCCAAACTTAAATTAGTCTCTGCTAAATTTAACTCATAGCTTCCATTTCATATGCTGTATTCAAACTTCATATACTGGACATCCATAATTTCAGATGCTTTTAGAGTGTTTGTGTGTGTGTGTGTGTGTGTGTGTGTGTGTATCCCTGCTCCAGTCCCCATTCACTACAATTATACGGAGAACATTGGCCTGGATAAAAACTGTGTTTTGTGATCCACAAAAAAAAATAAACAAAAAAAAATCAAATGTGTTTTAGAATGGCATGACGGTAGGTAAATGGTGGCAAGATTTTACATTTGGTGTGACATTTTTCTGTTAATTTTGATGCTCAATTACTTAAGATGAAACAAGTCTAATAAAACCATGTACAAGGTAATCCACATTCTTTATCATGTAATATGACTTACAATAAATGTCAGACTCTGACCCCAAAGTCTTGCCCGTATCTCACTGCAGCTTGTCACATTGCTCTTAAAATCGCCCATTTTATCCTTCCAATGTTCTGCACTATTCAGTTGGTGGCCCTTTGCAACTCGCTCTGGTCTACTGAGCTTTCCTTCTCCATGCTAAGCGGCCTCTAAAAGGTCTTCTTGATGAAATGGTTTTATGTGTGTGTGTGTGTGTGTGTGTGTGTGTGTGTGCTGTGTTTCTTCATACTTTCCTCGAGCTAGATGAGTTTAATAATGCAGACATTATGCAAATGCACTCATTAAATTGAAAATGCATTGCAACAAAGCAGATGCCTCCAAACATGTTATCTTGTTTGTAACATTTATAAATACTTATTCACCAAGCCTGAGCTGTTTATCACAACAGACTAATGAAAAATGAATTAAAAAAGCACTGTAATTAGGTTATTATACCCTGGTAGAGTTCAGCACGGTGCAAAAAACACTAAATCGGTGACGGTTTGGACGGCACATGATAATATTGTTTGTTTGTTTATCTGTGGTTTTGATTTATGTCGGGCTAAAGATAGGATCTTGCTGATTAAACAAAGTAATCACAATAGGCTTTGACATAAAATCATGTTCGTTTAAACTTTACGTGACTTTTTCAAGGAGACACCAATCATATCGGTGCCTCATCTTCTCTGCACCTGCTCTTTTATTTTTTCTAGGTTTGTATGTATGCTGTCCACATTACACTGTCATGTCACTTGTCTTCATGCAGAACGCTCTGATACATTAATAGTGAATGATCACACATTACAAAACTGCTGGGGGAGGATGGTGACAGGCCTCCATTTTACTGTCTTGATGTGTAACTTTGATTTCTAAATATCTTTTACTGAGAATTTCAAGAACTGCGACAGTTTTACATCTCTTTTTTTTCCCACCTTTTGTTTTTACACCTCAAGTTTTTGACTAGAAATTCCATTGAAACCAGTTCCTTTCCATTTTTGAACATCAAATGTAACATTGAAAATAGCGAAAACATTTGGATAGTTTATAATATAATTTATAAGTAATGGAAAGGTTTTTAAATGTAATACCATGTTAAACTTTTTTTTTTTTTTTAGGTTCCTGTGTGGTAGAGAAAGACTTTGAAAAATCCTTTGTGATAGAATTGTGCAAAAAGCTTCTACCATGTTTCGCGAAGGAAAATGAAACAAGTGAGTGTTGCTGTGTAATAATTTGAAAATAACACAACATAATCTAAACCCTACATTTGAATACATTTACATTTGAAGCTGGTTATGTGAAGGAAACATTAAAATGCATTAGTTTGCAAATCATGCACTATGACAAAAGTGCTTTGAGGTCATACCACAGTTTTGTGCATGGAGTCACACAAAATGACTCTTTATTCAATTATTTGCCCCCTAATCATAATTTGAGTGAAAATGAATAAAAGTAGTTTTTTTCATGAATTCCTAAAGGCATTTTACTGAATTTTCTAAAGGCATTTTACTGCCTCTAGTGTTAATTTCAGATGGAAAATGCAGTGAATTATATGTATAGGTTTTTTTTTTTTTTTTTTGGGTTTTATAAAAATTTTGGGAGA
>NW_015654527.1:189213-195770 GCF_001515625.1 Sinocyclocheilus rhinocerous
TTTTTTTTTTTTTTGGAGTTTTACAAACATGTTGGTAGAAGCATGTTTTTCTAAGGAGCCTCAGTTTCTAAAAAATGTCATGTGGTGTAAGCATCAAGTAAAACGTAATTGCTGTACATATTGTTACAGTTTTAATACATGTGAATGTTCACATCAAAATTGTTTTCATTTTTTTTAATATATTTTTCAAGTTAAGTATTTTTTAAATAAATGTTATAAATCAATATTTAATTAATAGCACAGGCAGCTGCACAACCTGACATTTTACAACCAGACCACATGCTCACAGGTTTTTAAATATATATTTTTAATGTAAGCAAGCAACTAAATAAATAAATAAATAAACAAGTAAGCGAGTAAGTAATTAAGTAAGTAAATAAATAAATAAATACATTAATTAATTAATGTTTCTTTAATATCAGGTTTTTGGGGAGTTGCACCTCATGACATTTTACAACCTTAACTAACCTTATCAGTCTGCAAGGGTCCCTTCTATAATGTAATTTCCTTTTTATATTGGTTACATTACTTGACGTTGTTGGTCGCACCACATGACTTTATGATCATATTGTTGCCCAATAGAATGCACTCAGCCCTTTAAAAATTAAATTAAATTAAATTAAATTAAATTAAATTAATAAAAAAAAATAATAATAAAATAAAATAATAAAAAGACTGTAGAGTAGGCTGACAGGTAGGTACTGTATACACAAAACCAAATGTTTTGTTCTACTGGGACTCAAATTACGTTGCTAATGTGCACCCAAGGAAAGCACGATTTTACAAACTAACCGTGCATATGGCCAAGTTTGTGACCGCATATTGCAGAAGGGAATTCGTTGAGGACATCTGACAAAGTCAATTTAAGTTTTAAGAGCCTAAAAAGAAGTAGTCTTAGAGGTTTACAGATGCACACTTGGTGGAATTTACAGTAACTCTTGCATGATTTAAGAGAAGTTAACACTGAAAAGCCGCCAGATGACTGTGAAGTGGTAGAGCGTACCTGTCCTTACTTTCTCTGACAGTGACCTCAGCTTTGCTGAATGAACGTTTTTCAATTAACCGTTTCTCTGTTCCTCTTGTAATTACAGCATGTCCATGTTCACGTGCTTCCGAGGAAGGCTGGAGACTTTGAGAAGAACGACAGCATCTATGATGAGGTGAGGTTCAAGTGTCCTACATGTTCCAGTTCACGTACTGCATATTATCACATACATTCTGACAGTGCAATTAACTATATACTGTCATCATACAAGTGAAATTTAGATTGTTTCGCTCTTAAAGGGACAGCTCACCCCAAAATAGACATTATGTAATTCCAAACATGTATGGGTTTCTGTTTTCTGTGAGATGCAAAAGAAGATATTTTGATAAATAGTTTAAATATTTTTAACTAAAAATGAAAGTCAAAGTCAAAAACAGCAATGTATCTCTTTCATTGTGTGCACTAAGTAAATAAATAAATACGAATTAAATTAAATCAAATCAAATCAAATTAAATTTAAATAATAATAATTTGGCACACAGTAATGTTAGTTATTTGAAAATTTACTTTATGTTGTGTTTACCTGTATATTGACGCCAGCAAAATCATTATGTGTTTAATGTGCCCTAAATAGGCTGCCAAAATATCTGGATTTATTATCATATATATCATGCAATCAAAGTATAAACCCTTTGAGTGTTTTATTTCCTGATTTATTTATTTATTTTACTGTGACATTTTAAATGTAATTGTTCTTTCTAATGCTAGCATGAATATCAGCAGGTTCATATGAATATTCCACTCAACCCATTTATAAGCCTTGCTTTTTTAATTCCCAAAAGTGCTTGGAGAGAAATGAAGGGCCTCATCAACAGTGCTCGACCGGTGCATGATAAATTAGCTTGTTTTTAATTTGCATGTAGTCATGAGGGTTATTGTGGAGTTTTGGCTGTATATACTGTATGTTCAGCGACCTGCACTGCAAATTATTATTTTTTTTCCCCCTCTGTTTTTGTCTTCCTATAAATAATGAGTGAGGGCTGTATCCACTTACCTTACACTGTTAAATGTTTTATAAGCTAAACTAGACGCATTTACTCTCTCATAAAGCCTATTTAAGAGGCGACAGGATTTTAGCATCCCACTGCTACTGAAGATTAGCGAAGAAATGTTTTTCAAGCAGGTCCCTGCCTGGCCATGTTTCTTGCTGTAGTATTTGTAAGTGGCAGGAGAGTGGGCATTATGCTCGTATGAAGGGTCGTAATGTCACATTTCAAGACAAAGGTTTTATTTTTATTTATTTTATTTTATTTTTGTGGACATTTCATTTTGCGCTATGTGTGAAATGATAAGTAAATTGAGCTAATTATCTAGTTCATGACACTTCATCTGGCTTTTTCTCTGGTTATTTATGGGGGAATCTAGTCAAGCGCATGTCCTGGTCATGTCTCACTACAAAATGAAAAGAAAGAAGATATTATGTTTTGCTCCAAGAAAACAAAATCTTGCAGACGTCTTTTTTTTATTATTATTTTGACGGATTATTTTCATTACAGTTAAGCAATATTTTACATTACTGTAATGTGAAATATCTCATTTTCATAATTCAAAGGAAAATAATAAGACTAATAATCTTAAATTGCAAAGTATTTGTGTTATCATGGTAATATTGGTTGCACAGCATTTACTTTCTGCTGATTTCAATTTAGAAACAGTGTTAGAGCTTTTACTAAAATTATGAAAATGACTCATTATTAGATTAATAATATGTATTTGTTTACATGCATTCATTCATTTGTTTGTTTGTTTTTGTTTGTTTGTAGTTTTGAGTTAAACAGGACACGATCTGGACATTTTTTTTTCTTCCAGAAATTCACCTTTGTACATTTCTCACACACAAAATACAATTCATTTGTAGATGTGATGCTTAATGTACTACTGATATTTTCAACTAATATGGTAAAAAAAATGTTAATCGACCTGACTCCATTTATAACTAATGATTGTTCCTAGGGAAAAGGTTTTCTGCTAAACTGCTGCATGTGCAATATAATGAGTCATAAATTACTCTGAATACAAAAAGAAACTGGAGGTTTTATAGTCACCTTTTAACAAAACATACAGCTATAGAAAAGAAAAGGACTTCAAATGTATAGATAACCTCACATTCGCACAGTATTGGTGAGAATACAGGTAAAAAAAAAAAAATCCACCTTATTTTTCAATGCGGAAGTAAGCCATTTTCTGTGAATGTGCGAGACTTCCGGTTCATTAGCCACTGTAGGGAAATAACGAGAGGAATAACAAAGTGCAGTAAACGGTAAAACTGTTTGAACTACAAACCAGTGTGTTCATAATTAAGATAATACATTGAAATAATATAGTAAGACACCAGTTTGCAATATCAAGCAGCAAAACGAGCTGTTTTGAACAGCTAAAAATAGCTGGAAGTGAATGACACCGGAAGCCACACTCATAAAATGTACAAACTCTTACGAGAAAAATAAGGTGGATAGCTTTCAGCTATTGTTGTGAAAGTGAATACTTAAATCACAAATATTAATATGTATTCAAAATGGAAATAATCAAAACCGTACAAATAAAATAAAATAAATTGATTGCTAACAGGTAAATACTAAACACTGATATCTACAAATGCCATAAACCCTATTTTAACATTTATTTATTTGATGTATTTAGAGAACCAGGGTTCCTTCACTGACTTTACTGTACTATATATTTAACCATACGGTAAAACATTTTTTTTCCCTAAATGGCAACAGCTTCTGCACAAAGATAAAGAGCATTAATCCGCATCCTCGCTCATATGTATGTAGAATGATCTCCTTAGGATGAATAGCTTGTCTTGCAGCATTTCTCATTTCTCATGTGTCTGCATAAGAAATCAGTGTTGGGGGTTGGGGATTAACTAACTAAAAGTAGCCGTGCTACTAATCTGCTTGGAATAGTCCCACACACACACAAAAGGATTGATTAGACTGCTCATCAGAACCATTGGAACCATTGAATCAGACTACACTGGTCGCTGTTGTTTTTGCATGCAGACAACAAGAACAACTTAATAGAAATATATATATTTTTAGCTGATTTGCTGTGGAACGAATTCAATACAAGCTACACTGAGCTATCTGTTTATCCCACCAAAGGAAGATGTGGGGAGTATTCAGGAAAATAGCTATTATTTTTGCAATTCTGCAGAAACTGCACACTTCAGCTTTTACATCTATGTGCAAGTTGATGATAATTTTCCTTCAGCCCTAGCAATAAGTCATTTTAGCTTCCCACTCCTGCAGTTCTGCACAGGCCTCTTCCCAAACACAAGCAGCACAACTTCAGCCATCACAGTTAGGGTTGTTTATCCAGCACGGTTAACAATGGCACTCCAGTGTGCAGTTTTATTTGTCACTTTAGTGAGACAATGTGACAGGCTATAGTAGACTCGCACAGTATGGTCATAAAGAGCCTGACAGCTCCTGTGTGAAAAATACAGTCTTCAGCACAGCTCTTGTGCTCCCGCTCTGTCTGATGTACCTGATGGCATTTCCACTTTCCTTTGCAGTGTCACCTTGCCAAAGAAAAGACTAGCACTGCTTATCACACTTGTGTTGTTGTGATTTTTCTTCTCTTCACTTCTTCCCTTTATTCTTTATTTTTTATTTTCCTCTTTTAATTTTCTTGTCAGTCAATCAAATGGCAGTAGTAAGCAGTTTATTCTCATTTCAAAGCACTTAAAGGGAAAGTTTACCCATAACTAAAACTTCTATCATTATTTACTCACTCTCAATATCATTCTGAATCCATATTCTTGCTTTGAAATTTTGAAGAGCTCTGCTGGTCACTCTTTTTAATGCAGTCAAAATGAATAGAGACTGAAGCTTTCAAGTTTTCAAAAGGACACAGGACACTAAAAGTAAATTTGACTCATGCTCTATATTCCAAGTTTTCTTTAGTCATCGACTAGCTTTGTGCGAGGAACAATCCAATATTTAAGTTATTCTTTAATAATCCTCCCCTCCAATAAGCTGTTAACTGCTGCAACCAGATCATTGAGTTATTAAGTCATGAACAATTTGTTCAGACCAGTTTTGTGAACTGGATTCGACTCAAAAGAATGATTCGTTCTTGAATGAGGCATTGCTACATGAACATGTCTGTGGATAACAATTTAAACTTTGATCATATGGGTTACAAATACTATATATCATGCATAAGTCGTATTGACATTTTATGACAGTACTAAGATTGTTTTTATGGTTTTGTCTCCTTCTTGTTGCAACTGAATATGAAAGATCGACCAGTGCAAAACACAGTCATTTACATTTGGAACATAGTGAGTGTTAGTCAATAATGACAGAATTTTATTTTTTTTGAGATAAATAATCTTTTCCTAATTCAAGATTCAAGTTTGACCAAAACCTGTCATTGCGGCAGAAGCATTAAATGGGATGTTGGCGCTGGACTGATTCCAAGAAACGGGACTTTATTTGTTTGCTGTCTCTCATTTCTCATCCCTAATGTATTAAATGATGGCCATTTGCTAAATGGTGTGTTGAAAGATGCCACCATGCTCATGAAGAAAGAAAAAACAAAAGCACAACTATAGAGGTTCCTGGTTTCATGGAAGGATTTCTAATCTCACCAACTCCATCCTCTGTGTAAAGGTCAGTGGTTTTCAGAAATAAGTGTTGTGACCTTTTTTAATCATGAGAAGAAAAGCAAAAGCGTTGCACTTTAACAGTTGTAAATTTGAAAGAGGAACCATGAGAGTTTAGGCCTTGAAATCATAACTTTCCATCGTTTTTACGGTTCTTAAAAGGTTATGAACCATTCAATGTTTTGTGGAATACTATTTTTGTCTTTTGGGTTTGAAATCAACATCACGTCAATGTCACTGGATTTAACAGATGAAAAAAAAATATATATATATTTTTTTTTTTCGCAAAAACAAATTCTTTAATAAAAGTTAGCTTTGTAATGTTGCTTGTAATGGTAACTGTTACTTGTAATATTAAAATCCAGTTTCAAATCTAAAATATAATTTGATAATTTAGCATTCAGTCATCATTCAGATTCGCAACATAATATTCTGGCTGCACTACAATTACTGTGAAAAGAAAGCTGTTATAAATCTATACAGTAATACAGCTTTCTGCATCTAAATATTATTTATTTATTAATTTTTTTGGCTACTTACTTTTAATGGCTTTTCTGTCAAGAGCAGAGCCACACATCTCGGGAACAGAACAATCACTCTCCACAGGGCTACTTAATGAGCAGATATTAAAACGACAGAGTGAGGATTATAATCACATGCCTGCCAACCCTTATGAAAAAGAAGTTTATGTGTGCTATTAGTATACTTCTTTTAAACTAAAAATAGGAAAGTATACTTTTAGTCTACTTTTTATGTACTTCTCAGAAATGGGCTTTATGTACTTCTCAGAAATATACTTAAAATGACATTTAAGTATACTTGACTTATACTTAGAAAAAGTCTAAATATATTTTAGCTATAATTGTGCTCCTAGAATCCATGTTTTCATTGTTATAC
>NW_015654527.1:198650-213171 GCF_001515625.1 Sinocyclocheilus rhinocerous
ATATAGCGCTTTTAACAATACAGATTGTGTCAAAGCAACTGAACAGCATTAATTAGGAAGTATACTTTTATATACTAGAGTATACTTTTATATACTAGAAAGTGGGCCAATTTAGTCCCAAGGAGTATTGAAATAGTACACTTACAAGTATACTACTAGTACGCTGATATTTGTATACTTACTACATTATGTATACTTAAAAATATACTTGAACTTTACTTAAGTATACTTACTAAAATAAACTTGAAGTATACTACTTTTTGGTAAGGGAATTTATCAGCGGAGGAGCGTTAAAGATGTTTCTGGGTTGAGAGGACAGTTAGATTCTGCACAGGGATCTAACTCTAGAAATCTAATGGCGCTTTTCCACTGCATGGTACGGCACGGTACGGTTCACTTTTGGGGGGTTTTCCACTGGGTACAGTACCTGGTACCTGGTACTTTTTTAGTACCACTTCGGTTGGGGTCCCAAGTGAACCGTACCGTTACCAAAACGTGACGTGTAAACTCTGCTGATCACGGATTGGCCGGAGAGAATCGTCACTACCTGCGTCACTGAAATTGCACCACAAACACAACAGAACCATTAGATTAAAATCAGCACAGCCAGCGAATGATCGAACGCAACCAAAAAGTGGCTGTTTCGTTGTCTGTTGAGGAAGTACAGACGTTCCTCTCGTTCGAACGCAACTGTTTTCAACGAGCGCACCTTTTTTTTAACAACCAAAAGGTTTTGTTGTCTGTTGCGGAAGTACAGGCGTTCCTCTTGTTGATAGCAGAGGAGCGGATCCAGCGAGAGCTTGATGGGGCGACGCAGAATGAAAATGTTTTTTTTTAGGAGTCGTGATAGTAGAGGCGGCGCAACTATAACGACATGTTAATAATCCCGCCCACTCTACAGCGGTACTGAACTGCAGTGAAAACGCAAACCGTGCCGAACCGTGCCGTGCCGTACTGAGCCGTACCGAGCCGAGTCGTACCACGCAGTGGAAAAGCGCCATATGTAAAATCTATTGCTCAGAATCTAGAGGGGGGAAACGGGAATCTAACTTTGAAAAGCAAGATGAACAGAGGCCAGTCACTTACACCAAAATCTGAAATGTATTGTTATGCCCACTAGCGGCAACAAATGGAATTGAAAAAAAAAAAGACAGGTTTCCGGACAGGTTGCCAAAATATTTATTTGTCAAACAGCCAGGTCCATGCCAAAGGAAAGTAAATAAGGTTCATATTGATTTCAGGTTTTTGTCAACATGAGAACTTCACCTTTGAAAGATTCCTTGAGATTAATTAAAACTAAGACAAAATGGCACTGATCTGATGTTTGAATAGTTATAAGGGGAAAAAAAAATAGTGTTGGAAAGATTTGAAACTGAGTAAAAACATGTCCAACAGCAGCATACTGTGACTTAATATGAAATACATTTGTAAAATCATTGTAATATATTTACATGTACATTTAGTCATTTAACATACACTTTTATCCAAAGCGACTTACAAATGAGGACAATGGAAGCAATCAAAATCAACAAAAGAACAAAGATATGCAAGTGCTATAACAATTCTCAGTTAGCTTAGCTAAACTTAGCTTAATTTAGCTTTTTATACATGTGATTTAACAAAGTAGCGACAACATTTTCGTATAGTGGCACATCTGAGTGACATATTTTCGAAAAAGAAAAAAATGTTGGATGGGATGTGGTTCTATCTATTGATCGGATGAATGCAGGTGTGAATTAGAGTTTGCAGTCAATTGTAAGCAAGGGGCGGGGTTTAGGTGCACTAAACAATTTGAAGAAGTTTAACATGTCACGAGAAGTCCATCATTTCATTGGAAGAAAAAAACAAATAAATAAACAGGCATTGATGAATTGTTCACAATAAGTTTAATTGCATTTAGAAAATAGATAATTTTGTAAATTTCGGGTAAATTTGTTAAATTTAATTTCATGCCGATCACTGTAATGTAAACAGTGCATATTTTACCCAACCCCCAAATTCATGAGATCAGTCCTTTGTCTTAAAAATGACATTGACCCGCTTGCTGCTTTTCTAAACATCTAGCACCTTGCTGTGCAAATGATGCTAAACTCTGCAGGACACCGGCCCTCCAGGACTGAGTTTAGACATCCCAGTATGAAAAATTATTTGTATCTGTACCTGATTTGATTAAACCCGTACATGGACAGGGCTTAATCTGGAAGTTTGAACAAACTATATGAAAAGTCCATTTTAAATGTAACTCTGTCCCCTTCTAATTAACAGCAAATATGCCCTATATAATTAAATCAATTATGAATTTTATTAAAATTGAAATTAAAAAAAGGAAATTGTTATGTAAAATGTAAAAGATAAAAAATAAGATATTTTGCATATATATATATGCCTGATTTGATTGATTGATTGATTGATTGATTGATTGATTGATTGATTGATTGATTGATTGATCATTATAGAATAGGTATATTCAAGTCACTGTATATATGAATTACATTTTTTATGTATTTTTGAATTAATGAATAAATCCACACCAACAAAATGAGCATCTTGTCATTGACCCTGGAGCCTACTAATAGTATGCTGGCATGCAAATAGCGGTGCACATTCGGGAATAAAAATTCCCGTCTTGCTCCATTTCTTTATCCCTGTTCTCTCAATAATATCCTTGTGAATATAAGAAAACAAAAGCAAATAAATAAAAATAGATAGAGAAAATGCATTTATTTTTTTACACCAGTGTTTATAAATTACTGGTGGTACTTGTGGTAATTGATTCTATACTAAAATATATGTACTTTCTTGTGGGTTGTTTTTGTAAGAGTCAGCCAAGGATGCTGAAGTTATTTTAGAAAAATTTAATAATCCCTTACATATAAGTAAAGGAAACAAGCGTGAAAAATTATATCCAGAGGAAGCAATTCAGAGACTGAATTTCTTCTGTGTAGGAAACAGACATTCATAATGCAGGATGAGTTTTATTCATAAGTAATCACACAGATGGCGACTGCCTTGTTTCCTCTGCTCTGTCTTTACCAGTGCCAGGTGTTGATCTAAGAGAATAGAGAACTGTGTCTGGCAGAACAGAGGATATTAGTAACAAATATCTGTCTGTCAAGTCTGACTTCCCTCTTGGTCGCTACACTGCAAACTTTCCTTTTAAAACCTCCCACCTTGGAAAATGACCTCTTTGGTATTTGTGCTTTCTGCTGCGGTCCTTCCCAGATAAATGATACAAAGATACAGTCAATATCCATAATGCTTACATTTGACCTTTCATGTTTTTTTTGTTTTTTTGCACCCTTTCCTATGAAAGGAAGTAACAAACAAAAACAAACCATTCTGAGAAATGCTTCTGACCGAGTATCTGTCATTTTGAGGAGTCGAGCGTCAGAGCAAAGCTCTATATATTGATTTTAGCATTTGCGTTTTTTTTTTCTTTACAGCTCTATGACTTTGCCCTTTGTCTCATGTACTTTCCTCTTACTGTCTTTCTTCTTAAACATCTTTGAGTCTTCGATCTGTCCCAGTCTGCAGAGAACACAGAGACATTTTGTCTTTTATAATCGTTTGAGCATGTTTTGATGATTCAGTTAATTATGCTGGAAACTGCAGCATTGACTCTGCAAAAAAGGCCTTAAAGTTGCTTTTGAGTTTTTTTTTCATAAGTTTCACATTGTAAATCATGACTTAGTGTGGCAAACTAGTTACTTGGTCAGTATAATGCTTTGCATATGCGTTTTTTTATGCATGACTGTGTGCGTGTTGGCAGTTTTGCAAGTTAAATGTGTCTGTGCATTAGCATGTGTTCATCGATGTGTTCATCATGTGACCCATGCACTCACCACTAGCATGTAATCTACATAGTAAGTTAACACTGTGTTGATTTTAGTTGATTTGCATATAATTTGAATGCTACATGTGCAGTGCTCAGATAGGAACCATATTTAGCACATGTCCATGTATGAATATACCCTGCTGAAGAAAAAATAAATACATAATAACCTACCTTAAATTAGTGTGAATTTCCTGGCTAGTTTACAATATGCCAGTCAATGCTGGTGAGTCAGAATAGCCATAGAGTGATTCAATAAGGTTCATAGAGTTGGGGACTGAGAACTGGTTTCAATTCATAACCGTTTCCATTTTTCCTATACTTTCATTGGTTTTCAACTCAGTAAAATGTCAGTTTGACTCAGTCTAATGACTCATTTACTGGCTGAATCAGTCAGAGTGGTGTATTTATTGGTGTATTTACTGAACCAATTCAATTGAATGGGATAGTTTACCCAAAAAAACTAAAAAAAAACTTTTTCAAAACTGTGTGATTAATTATTAAAGATATTTTAGTGTATTTTAGGGTATTAAAGATAATTAGATTTGTTTAATTGTTCCCACTTAACATATGCTTATCGGAAGAGGCTTAATATAAAAATCAAGTATTTATCTTTAATTAGTAACAGAAATAAAAGGCAGTTTATGTTGTAATGTTGTAAAGTTTATGAGGGTGCAGGAAAAGCATGGACTATATAAATAACATTTAAAAACAATATAGTTTGCCTGCCTCGATCTACCTCTAGATTTTACCTCTAGCACAGTCTGTCCAAAGCAGACAGAATATGTTCTGTCTTTATTTGCTGTGAATCAGGTTAGCCGGTGTATGGAGAGTGACAGGCACCAGCAGAGATGGGCCGAGAGGATGATGGCAGCTAACCTTTCGCAGAAATCATTTTTCATTTTCCTCAGCTGTGTCCACTGCCCGCAGATCTGCCTGGGGAGTGGTGCGTGATGCATCCAGCAGCGGACGTTCCCTGCGGTGCCGGACGCGGAACTGTAATTTGATTCCAGAAAACTCCACGGCCCAAGACACAAAGTCGCCCGGCTGTTTCTCTTTAAAATCCCTAGTTATTTTTTTTTCCTTCTGATATGAGATGCTTTGACTCTTGGCATGAATGTATAATGAACTGAGCAGGTGGGTTTGTTTATGGAGTCCGGTGGGAACTTCTGCGGTCACGTATGAGCATATCCACCTCTTAATTTCTACAGGGAACTACTGAAATATATATAGTTTTTCCATGGGTCCTTATGGTCCCTTTCATGTTTGAGAAGTATTTTTTTTTTTTTTTTACATTTTTTATACAAAGATATGTATAGTATTTCAAACTGCAATAGTGTGTCCCTACTGGCATGGGAGTAGTTTTGGGAGTAGAAATCACAGAACATACTAAAATCGTCAAAATTATGCTATGTAGCATTTACGTAGTTCTGTAACTCAACACTGTTCTAAAAATCTATACTCATGTGGCTCAATTATACAGAGAGCATGCAAATGAAGCCTAGTGCCCCTCTTGAAATCAAATAATTCAAGTAGGGTAGGAGGCACTGGCTATATTTAAACAGAAAGCTGATTCAAAAGCCTCTTGCATTATATTTTTTGCGGGGCCTATAGAACAGTTAGTTCCTGTCCTCAAAGCTGGTCGCGCAACTTTCCGAGAATGCTGATGTAACAGTCCAACAGCACTTTGACTTTTCACTTTTTGTCTCACTGACCTGTATAACCATGTTCCATACAATCTGTGATTCCAATTCAATCTGTGAATTAGTGGTGGTTATGAGTCTTTTGTGCAGGTTAAATGGTTACACCAGTAGGTGGCAACAAGTACCAAATGGCACACTCCATGCAGACTTACAATGTCCTCCGTGTGCACATGTCTGATAAGTCCACGAGACTGTAGGGTGTGACATTTGTCATTTTAACTTTCAGATAGGTGTTTGCGAGCACCCCCTTTGCGGCTGCTATGCGCCCTCGGTGTATACTTCTGCTGAGCCCGCACTGAGGAGAGCTCCGCAGCAGACTTACCCGACAGTCAAAGCGCCATTACATCACGAAAGTGTGGACTCAGAGGAATACCACAAGGTTTTAAGATGCGATTTGGGAAAGGGTCCAAAGCTCAAATTGAGGGGGGGTGCGGGGGGATCCCCCTGGTTGAAAAAAAATGACCAAAAGCATCGCCTCTGTTAAACCACCATCCCCACATTTCATCCCCTTTATATTATTAATATTTTGTATTATATAAAACGTACTTTCCTGAATATCAGCATGTGTGCGAGAGCACAAATGTGCTATTAATTTTATACAACAGTGCAGAGCAACACGGTGTTTCATTCATTGAATTAATCTGTTTTTGAATTAATCGAGTGAGCCAGTGATTGAACGGTCCATTCTGATGGACTCACTTGTTTAGTTTCAAACTGAATCAGTTGTTTTGAACGAATCATTTGATTTTAATGATTCAATAGATCATTTATTAAAACAGGGACTTGCTGCTACCTACTGGCGGTTTTATTGTCATTTTTATTTATCCATGCCAAGCCTAAACCAGCCAAGGTGCCAGCACAAAAACAGATTCAGCAAAATAGAATTTATCAATATTGACCAAAGTTCCTCCATTTCAGGCACCAGAAGGAAAACAGCTTATAAATAATAATTAAATAAAAAAGGTAATTTTTCCTGAAATAAAAATCTGTTTAAAAATGAGACAAATTGTGTAATCATTTTGTAAAATTAGCTACAGGACCCCGCCCCACAAAAGAAATTGACGACACCATGCCCCCTGATTTTTTTTACAATTCGACCACTGACAGGGACTGATTGTCTTTTTGAGTGAGTAATTGAAATGATTCATTCAATGAAGCTGATTCATTTAAAAATGGCTGCATCCGAACTTCCCTACTATGTAGTAGACGAAAAACAGTATGTGAAAATAGCATGTCCAAATTCATAAAACAGTCAACGAAAAACCTACTACTTCCTAGATTCCTTGAGCGTCCAGTGGACACTTTACTATCCCAGCATGATTATTGTGAATGGGGCAGTTTAGGGGGCAGTTGTGGCCTAATGGTTAGAGAGTCAGACTTGTAACCCGAAGGTCGTGGGTTGCACTCTCTTCCACCTTCAATACCCATGACTGAGGTGCCCTTGTGTAAGGCACCCAACCTACAATTGCTCCACAGGTGCCGCAGCAAATGACTGCCCACTGCTCCGGGTGTGTGTTCACTGCTCACTGCTGTGTGTGTGCACTTGTATGGGTTAAATGCAAAGCACAAATTCAGAGTATGCATTACCATAATTGGCCATCACATCACTCACTTTCACTTTCAGTCACATGCAAAGCCCACATTATACACATTAATACTTTATATAACACTTTTTTTAACTGTCGTAAGGATCATTCTTTATCAGTTGTTGTGCCTACTCAGTATGCGATTTGTGACATACAAACTGTCTTTATGACTGAGTCATTGAATTATTCAGTCAACCAATTCTTTAAAAAAATGCTCACTCATTCAGCAACAAAACTGTATATATAATAGAATCATTCTCTCAAACGATTTGTTCAAAAACGCTGATTCCGTCAAGAATGAAGAATGTTTTGCAGTTGACTTGATGAAGAGATTTGGTTATCATTTATCCTCTCACCTATTTTACTCCACCACCTTTTAATCCCAAAATCTAGTACTCAATATTAATTGCACTATGAGGACCTTACCCACAACATAATTGCCTGTTAAATTCATGAATATGTTAATGTGTAAAATCCGCATATGCTGAAGGAGAGAAATCGTATAGGTCAAATTTTAAAGAGTGTTGGAGCTGATTCTGATTTATTTAAATGAGGCAGAGAAAGCCTAGAAAAATGAGCTGCATTATCCTCCTCCACAAAAACACCTGCGGTGGACAGGAGGAAGTATTCTAATCTCCTGACTTTTGACATCCCTTATGCCAAGCGCAGCACTTCTCCGGCTCGGCTTTGTTCTGGGATGATGGCTCTGGCTCAGAGGCATTTATAAACCTGTGGGTCACTTGTGTTAGCACACAGAAAGAGCTTTGAAGGTGCGAGATGGCATCCAAAATAAACTCTAGCCAAGCATTATTATCAATGAGCAAAAAAGGCACTCTGTGCTTTTTTTTTCTTTATACACTTTTTTTTTTTGTACAAACAAGGAAATAATGAGTCTTCTTTCCTGGACTGTTAGACGTATTACTCCCATACAAATTTTTCTCCTGAAATGGTGTAATTAAAGACGATTAAGTGTTTAAACCTGCGTGGCAGGAGAGCCGAATGTCTGGCCACTTAAGGAGAGTTTTAAGTGCTATGCGCAGAGAGGCATGAAGATGCCGAAGCTGTTATCAGATCCACTGCCTAATCGCACCGCTCATATGTAGCCAACCTGCAATTAGGACCTCATAATGGGGAAGGTATTATCTCTACCAAAAGTGCTTAATTTTAGGGCACATTTAGATTAAAGTTTTGCAAAGAATAGAGGAGATTTTCCTCCAATCATTCTAGCAGCCTGCCTATTGAGCTGGTTAAGTATTGTGGTGGTTCCATGGTACATTGATGCTATCAAATGGTAATACTGTAGTACTTTTACATGTGGTAAACTGTTTTTTTTCTCCTTCTGTTATGTGTGACTTAATACTACAGATGCAATTAATTATTGTAGTTAGTATGCAGTGCCAATGCATAAAACATGCAGTGCAACTGCTAAAAACATTTATTTTTTAGTGTGTGTGTGTTTTAATCAGATTATAAGACAATATTCATGTCCCGATTCATTGTCTTCAAATATTTTAATTGGTTACTTGGCAAAACACGATTCATTTATGCCTAAATGTTGCTTTTATTGAAATCAAAACATAATGCTTTAACTGCACAAAAATATGTGTATTCAAAAATATGTCTTTCATAATGAGTATTTTATTATGTTGACACTCTCAAGCTCAATAGTTCAACTAGGTTATGGGGAACGCACAAGCATAATGACAAAAATATGGTGTAATAATATTTGCTTTGCTAAAAGAAAATATTGGTACTAGTAAATATATTTTTACAGAGAAATGTCATGGGTTATTAATGTTGTTCTCAGTTATAATGTGTGATTTATTACAAAGCACGCTGAAACTGAGTGATACCACGAGAATTACTCTAAAATCTATTCAAATGATAAATTATATGATGTATAAGATTTAATGAACAATAAATTCTAAACTTATTGTGATGTGATTGAAATGAAGTAGCACTTTTTAGAGGCAGCAATGATACAACTTGTACTTTTGGTCCTTTGTGGGCACAAATTAAGGATTGGGGATAATAGGCCTAGTTTAAGAATTAGTCATTGAATAACTCATACTGGATGACCACTAATCTTATTTGGGGGTGACGGATACCCCTGGGGTAAAACAATAAGTGATCATACTAAATTTTATTATGTTTCAAATTATTAAAAACTTCATGCTGACAAATGGGTAAAGCCTAGTGGTAAAGGATACTGGCGAAGACTGTCTATCTATCTATCTATCTATCTATTGTATTGCCATGGTATGGTATGGTTACATACATCCATAAACATACATCATAACCCTAACATTTTACTTCTTAATGTACAATTTGATGTTGAGATGAACAGTCATGAATTAAGACTAATGAAATGTTATATTTTGATGGGAGCATGGAGAGCACAGAGAACTTGAAATGGGTGTCAGCCGGCGTGTCATTCCCCCGCCCCTTTATGGGGTCCTCGCCGAAGTCTCTTCCCCGCAGAGTGAAATCTCTTCCCAGCCCTTACCGTTTCCGTCACCTGCCCTGACATGCCTTTAGTGCCAGTGTGGTGCCTGTCAGCATAATCATGCCCACCCTGGCCGCCACCCCAGAGCCAGGCATGTTAATCAGGGCATCAGCCGATACCAATTAACTCCCCTACTACCCCCCTCTGGTTCTGCTTTAGCAGAAATAGGGGCCTCTCTTCCTGCCCAAGGCCAGTCCAACACAACTCTGGCTGATGATTTCACAGTGGGGATGTGGTGCTAATCTCTACCCTCACCAAGGGCACCGCTGGCCTTTTATTTTGTCCAATCCCTGACTAAAGAGTTCTGCTTTGTTCTGGGCATCCATCCCATGTGTGTGTGTCTGTTTTGATTAATTTTCAACACCTGATTTTTTTTTTCTTTTCTTTGTGGTGTGTCTTTTTTTGTATTGTTTTTACTATGCTCTTTTCAGAGCATCAACGATATCTGTCAGTGTCATTGATTGACTCCCGAAGCTTTGCTAGATGAATAAAAGAGGTTGGTGTTTTGCAGTGGATGGCTGTGGAAGCTTGTTTCTGCCACTGAATAATTTTTTTTTTTAAAAAGGTAATTGTGACTTTTTATTTTACAATTCTGACGTTTTTTCTCAGAATCTCTGCATGATAACTCGCAATTCTGACTTTTTTGACGGAAAGTTGCAATTGTGCATTATACAGCCAGAATTGTGAGACATAAAATCGCAATTCTAAAACAATAAAGTTAAAATTGCTAGATGTAAACTCGCAATTGTGACTTTTCTCTCAGAATTGCAAGTTTATATCTCGCAATTCTGACTATATAATTCGCAATTGCGATTTTATATCTCACAATTCTGAGAAAAAAAGTCAAAATTGTGAGATGTAAACTCACAATTGTGAGTAAAAATATTATTTAAAAAAATTATATCCCGCAATTATGACTTTATAACTCGCAATGTTGAGTTTATATCACGCAGTTCTGAGAAAAATTCAGAATTGTGAGATAAAAGTCGCAATTACATTTTTTTTTTTATTCAGTGGCAGACATTGCTTCCATAGAGGGCATCATTGTAGGCTACTGCATTTTATTTCTACACAAGTCTGGCCACAATAATCAGATACGACACAGATTGAAGTGCTTCAGGGTAGAGGGTGTCATACCTGAAAATTAAGTTTAAAATATACTATTCAGTGGCTAAAAAACCCAAACAGCAAACTGAAATGACTCTTGGTGCTGTGACTGACGTGTTGAATTGATTGGTGTGAAAACCAGGAGAAGGAGGAGAAGCGAGGACGCCGAACTTTCGGCTAGTGTGTCTCTCTGGCAGGTGTATTGAACAGGTGATAGTGCCACAAACCAACTCAATCCCTCCGTCAATACAGTCCCATGAAATAGCATGCTAATTAGCTGCTATCAGATTGCATGTCGCTATCACCAGCTGACAGAGTATATTAGCTAATAAAGAATGTAATCTAAAAGTGGAGGTGTCTCTTGTGTCGCTGAAGACGGAGGAATGTGAGGTTGTGAGGGAAGGGATGTTTAGGGCAAGAGGATCACAAGGAGAGTCTAATCAAATTCGACCAGTAAACACAAGCTTATTTTGCTAGCTGCTAAAAGTAGTATCGCCAGTAGTTGTCAGTAGCTCATATGTTTTCATTAGAGTATAACTTTCACAGTTTTCTATCTACCAAGTAGCAGTGTTGTATGGAAGCCCGTTTCTGCCACTAAATAAAACATAAAACAACGTAATTGCAACTTTTTATCTCACAATTCCGACTTTTTTCTCAGAATTGTTTGATATAAACTCGCAATTCTGACTTTTTTTCTCGGAATTGCGAGTTTATATCTCACAATTCTGACTTTATAACTCGTAATTCTGAGAAAAAAAAGTCATAATTGGAAGTTTATATCTCACAATTCTGACTTTATAACTCGCAATTTTGACTTTATAACTCGCATTTGCGAGTTTATATCACGATAATCACGAGATATGAACTTGCAATTGTATCACGAGATATGAACTTGCAATTCTGAGAAAAAAAGTCAGAATTGTGAGATAAAAAGTCACAATTACCAATTATTTTTTATTCAGTGGCGGAAACAGGCTTCCATAGTGTAGTATGACGAAATGTGAATCTTAAAATGTTTTATTCACGTTGGTTGTTGCACGTCTTGTGGCAGTTTGGAAATTAAATCAGTGAATGATGCTATAAGGTTATCTATCACATTTGAAAATAACGCACCATCTACACTAAACCTAACAGCAAACGTAGGATTAAAAAATATGTTTGCTGAATCATCCTAGCCATGTTAGCTGCTTATACAAGTCTTTGTGCTCTTTTATTGTGAGTCATGTTTCATTTCACATTTTGTACAAATGTAGGTAGAGGCACAATGAGCTTACAGTAGGTTGCAAAATATAACTACTATAGCTTGAAAAAAATGGATGTTTTTGAATAAATGAATGATCCTTGATTAGCATAACAGTTCTCAATTAGTCAAATTTACACTAAATACAACTTCATATTTATTTGACTATTCCAGCTCTGGAGAGTGAGAACCCTGAATAATAATAATAATAATAATAATAATAATAAAGTAACCAATACAAAAATGACTAAAATGTGCGAACGAACAAACAAACATTGCCAGATTCATATTCATTTGGGGTGGTTTTTTTTGTTTTTTTTCCCCCAATGAACCCAGGTTGATTTTTTTATTTTTTTTTTTACTTGACTTATTTATACAGCAGCTCTGATGCAGGTTCAATGGCTTTTAATGACCAACACATTTACATTCTATGTGCATTTTGCTGATTCTGTAGATTGCTGGTTTGTTAGATTATTAGCTAAACTGATAAATGGGTGAGAATATATGTTTTAGAGACACTATGACTCCTCACATAAGACCTTGAGATGAGACTGCACAATACCAAAGCCTTCATTTCAAGTGGAGATCCAGCAGAGATCCTGCGGCTCAGAGAGAGGCTGAGGTTGGAGGAATGTGATTCACAACCTCCCTCAAGATTTACTGATACACTTGACTTTTTGTAAAAAAAATAAAATAAAATAAAAACTACTGAGTAACACATAGCATGTAGATTTCTGGGGTATATATATATATATATATTTTTTTTTTTTTCTTTATTGGTGGTTGGGTCATTATTACTACAGAGCAGTGGTTCTCAAACTTCTATCTGAAAAATAAAATAAAAACTACTGAGTAACACATAGCATGTAGATTTCTGGGGTATATATATATATATATTTTTTTTTTTCTTTATTGGTGGTTGGGTCATTATTACTACAGAGCAGTGGTTCTCAAACTTCTATCTGATAAAATATTTTAGAAGTATATTCATTATAAAATTCCCATGGAGATAAAACATTTTATTATTTAGGTGATAAATTAATCTTGATGTCCCATTGGAAGCTTGTTGAGCCAAGTATTGTTTTTTTTTTTTCCTCCCGACTTCCAAATGTTCTGCATAACAGGAGTTATCTCTGTACTGTGTAGAATATTCTTACAGGTAAGCTTTAAATGCTCATTACTGCAAGTTAACTCACTTCTGAATGACAATTCTGTTTGTGTGGACGTTGTTCTGCAGATTGAAGATCGATGTCTGTTCGGTACGTTCGTTCTGAAAAGTGACACGCATACAAAGAGCAAGGTCACAACAAATCCTTGAATGGAGATGGAGAGAGACAGAATAAATGAAGTGAATGTAATCCAAATAGCCTGCAGCATGTGATTGTGACTAGAAAATCAATGGCACTTAATAAGTAAACAACATCCCTTAAATGTAGTCATTGCCATTCTGACAGCTCAGATTTGAGTCAAAGCCCTCTCTCACACTATCACAGATGCTGGATTTGTTTCTATGCTGAAAACAGTTTTCATGATTTATGCCATGCCCGAACCTTGATGCCCAGTCAGTCAATGACTTTATTATTATTATTATTATTATTATTATTATTATTATTATTATTATTATTATTATTATTATTATTATTATTATTATTATTATTATTTAATAATAATAATAATAATAATAATAATAAAGTCATTGACTGAATAGCATATATTTAATGTCAGAGTTATTACTAAAACTAAAACCATAAAAAAACATTATTGTTACTCAAACTAAAATTAAATTTAACTGAATAAAATAAAATAAAATAAAATAAAATAATCAAACACATATTACAGCTGGTTTCCATAGAACATTTCCCATTGTCATTAAGTTTAATATGATGTACTAAAATTAAAACTAAAACTATAATTGAAATATAAATGAATTAAATAATAGAGACTAACTAAATTAATGAATGAACAAACGAACGAACGAACAAACAAATGAATCAAAGAATGAATGAATGAATGACACAGAACAAAACAAAATTACTAAAACTTTAACGAAACTTAATAAAAAACTGTAATCTCAATTATACTTGAATTTATTTATTTGTTTGTTTGCTTGTCCCACTTTATATTGTGGCCCTAATACCTGTGTGTGTACATAGTTATAAATGAATTAAAGAATAGAGACTAACTAAATTAATGAATGAACAAACGAACGAACAAACAAACAAATGAATCAAAGAATGAATGAATGAATGACACAGAACAAAACAAAATTACTAAAACTTTAACGAAACTTAATAAAAAACTGTAATCTCAATTATACTTGAATTTATTTATTTGTTTGTTTGCTTGTCCCACTTTATATTGTGGCCCTAATACCTGTGTACTTACATAGTAACTAGATGTGTACATAGTATATAACCATAGTGTAAGTACATATCGGTACATATTATCTACAGCTGTAATGTTTGTGTAACTACACATATGTAACAACCCACTGAATGGTATGTATAAATACAAATGTGTAACAGGACATTGGTAACAACACTTTTT
>NW_015654527.1:213307-214328 GCF_001515625.1 Sinocyclocheilus rhinocerous
GAGATCCAACTCCTCCCACTTTACATATCCCTAAACCTACCCATCTCCACCCCCTGGATCCCATTTCTACCCCTAAACCTACCCATCTCCACCCCCTGGATCAAATTGTTCCAATTACTCTCATACATATTGTTGTTAGAAAATGTAGTTATATATGTCCTGTTACACATTTGTACTTACACACACCATTCAGTGGGTTGTTACATGTGTGTAGTACACAAACATTACAGCTGTAGATATTATGTACCAATGTGTACTTACCCTGTGGTTACATACTACATACACATCTAGTTACTTTGTAAGTACACAGGTATTAGGGCCACTTAATATAAAGTGGGACCTATTTTTTGTTTGTTTGTTTTTTTTCTTTTTCATTCATTCATTCATTCATTCATTTACCAATTGATAAAAATCACATTATTTACATAGAATGCTTGCATATCAGGGGGCATTATTAAATACATACATTTTTATTAACAGTTAAAATTACAATGTTCTGTAGCTGTTATGATCTAATAGACACTGGGAAACTTTCAGATCCATGTTGCACATGTTTGTCACATCTTGGCAAACAAACATTTGCTTATTTTGTTCCTTGCCATAAGTCACATAAACACACCTTTATTTTTTATGCCTCTCTAAACTTAAACAACAGAATAAAAGTGTATTATTCCTTTTGTGCTTGGCGCAGAGTGCAAAGATTGAATGAGGAATATTAAAACCACCCCCAGAGAGAAATGAGCTTTGAGAACGTAAGTGGCTTATTGAGACTGACACCAACAAACCAACCGCACCAGAAACACACACACACACATACACACACACACACACACACACACACACACAGGTTTGTTTTTGTGAAAAGTGGGGACATCCCATAGGCGTAATGGTTTTTATACTGTACAAACTGTATGTGCTATTGCCCTACACCAACCCTACCCCTAAACCTACCCCTCACAGGAAACTTTGTGCTATTTCAGATTTTCAATACACTCAATTCTGTGTGATTTATAAGTGTTTT